>NC_143398.1:219802522-219954756 GCF_052110815.1 Crocodylus siamensis | reverse complement strand
ACAGGTCTCTATGGGAAAGGGGAACAGGAATCAACCTTGTGGTCAGACACTGGAAACCTGGTATTCCAGACATGCAGGACACCTGATCTCCCGTACAAATACTCTTTAACTTTTTGCCCTTTCCTTCTTGTTTGTTCAGTCTTATTTCTTTAACACATAAAAGTTAAAATTTGTCTAGGAAAGCCCTCTAGGATTTGCTAATGGAGGCTTTATCCTTTTTCTATTAAAGAGACAGTTAATATATCAAAGCCTTTCATTCCTCTCCTCTTGGCTATGTAATTACCATTTTTCCTATTTCTCTTCTTCTGTAAACAAAATACTTTCGTCAACTGAGGATTTGGTTATAAAAACATAATTAAAAATAATGTGGGACATGACATTTAGAAGACTTTCACAATGGGCCAATCTTAGGGAAGAAGAATGAAATGAAAGCACTTTGTAAGTATTCTTCTATATGTTCAGTGACAGTATTGAGGATATCTGGGGTTTAGCTATGGATTAAGGTCTTCAGAAGTCCTATCTCAGATTGTTTTCTGGTAGCTGCCACGAGACAGTCCTAATCTCTTAATTATATCACACTCTGCTCCAATAAAAATTAATGTATTGTCAGAAATTGATTTACAATTTACCTACAGAACTCAATGGAAAAGAGTGGTATAAGCTTTCATCATTAGCAAACACTCTCAGGAAAAAATGTAAAATCTTCTGAAAGCTAGATGGATTTCTAACATGGACTAAACATGTGAAAGTCTCCTCAGTACTACAGTGTCTCCTCTGATATGTTATTAGCCTAAGCAATTTTTGTAGAGGTGATATGAAAAACAAAATTATTTAGTTCAATTTTTTTTTAAACAACCTTTGGTTGCATCTTCAGGAGGGTGTCTGGATTTCAAATATGCGCTAGTCCACAGCTATGAGCTATTTTTTCACATCTTGCTGGCAGGACTGCTGCATAACTGTATAAGAAGTGAATTACAATCAGACAAGCTAAGGCCTCAGGAGATGTCAGATGAATTCCTACTTGAAAATTGAATTTGGCAGGAGAGCTAAAATTGGACCAGCCGCAGATGCTAAGAAGAACACCTAGCTTATGGGCAACCAAAGTCAGTCTCAAAAGAAGCACAAAAATGGAGGACTCTGAGAACTGGAAACTGAGGGGTGCAATAAATTACTCCCATCAAAACTTCTCCAGTTGCCAATAAGGGCTAAGCTATTTAATAACACAATAGAACTAAATGCAAAATATATTAAACCTGGAAGTCTTCATTTGTTGTAGGTAGGCAAGTGTCTATCCAAACCTCAAGGGTACTTGATGACACTTTGGTTGCCTTGATATGAGGCACAGTGTTGGGGTTACTGAAACTGTATAGCCACGTGTGTAAGTGTAAAATCCTGGCATAAAGATGCTGCCTAATCCAATGCTCACAAAAGTCAATGACAGTCTTTTCAAAACTTCAGTGGGTACTGGATCTGGCACTTAGATAATGAAGCCAGACAAATTAATTAAATTCTTTGGAAAAGGATTTGAATGAATCTTGTGTTCTTATCGCACAGAAGTATTTTAAAGGATTCCCTCCTGTGCTGTTCAAACTGTCACTAAGCTAGCACAGAAAATCAGAGAAAAAAAAACAATATTTGCCACTGGTACTTGTCCACAATAGCAGTGCTTCTAACAGATTCACACTGAATGTTCTTTGTCAGTTTGGGGGGACTTTTTTTCCCAAAGACCATTTGGATTCAAGGGATTTTTGGATTAGCCTCTGAGAAAAATTTACAAGCGTTTAATGCAGAAATTTACAGTGGTTGCTGCAGCTGCTGTGTGATTTTGCTCACATTCCTTCCCTACTGCTTGGGCAAAACTGTCATCTTGGCATTTCTGGCATTTGCTTTAAAAGCTACCTTGCTGTTTGGGCAGACTCTGCCTGATAGGTTCCAAAAAATATTTTTGCTTCTCATACCTCCAGGTCTTTTTGATTTTCTTGCTTTGAGTCACCCGGCCAGATACTGGAGCTAGTCACTAAAATATCTACCTATAAAAGATTAAGAAATTTGCTACTGATATTTTTCCTGGTTCTTGAAGCCAAACAAACCTTAAAGGCCATTACATTTAAATCTTTAAAACTGTTACCACAATATATATATTCACTGCTTTCCTAGCTTATATTTTGTCATAGATCTGAGGAATATAGAACAGAGAAAAAAATAAATAAAATTAGCTTGATTTCATTAAAAATATAGTAGCGTTCATTCCATTCTATTGGGTATTAGTCAGACTGTGAATGGGTTTTCACAGGTGTACACTGGGAGAGATCCTAAAGAGGAAAGGGTAAATTATTTAAACATACCTGTATAGAGAACATTCAGTGTCACCCTGGGGTTTGGGTTACTGAATAAGATACCTAAAGCCTACAAAAATGTCCCACAGAGGTATGGTCCTAATTTGTTAGCATGCAGCCAAAAAGCAAGAAGTCTCATCTACTTTTTTGTAACATACCAGTAAAAAATACAGAACACAGAAAATATGAAAAGGCAGGAAAGACTTGAAGGCTTTGTGAATTTTTTTTTAAATTACTTGAAATCTGTTCTCTCAGACAAACGCAATGAACTATACTGCAGTCACTACTATGACTGCAGCTCATGCAGACATGCCAGAGCTTGCTGTAAATTAGCCAGCTCAAAGTCTGCCAGCAATTCACCTGCATTAGCAAAGAGCTCAGTGTGAGCAGCCTAACCTGCCCAGGAAGCTGAGTAAATAATTGGCTAGTAGAGCTGTGCAAAGCTTTGGTTCAATTCAGAGGCGATTCGGCAGCCAAATCTCTGAATCTAAATCAAATCAGGAGACCCATTAATCTCTCCAACTTGACTTGGAAGCCTCTGATTTGATTTGGAGCGATTCAGAGAGATTTGATGATTCAGCCATAGACACAGCTTTATATGTTTTTTTCTATGTACATTAAGGTACTAGGGACAGCTCGTGACTGCTGAGATGGTGGGTGAGATGGAGTGTCCCACAGAAGTATTTCCGGTCCACTTCTGGGTCCACCACTGAGTGTGTGGGGGACACCTCCCCCTGCACTCCCATGGGATGCTCCATTCATCCCACCATCTCAGCATTCATGAGCCACACCTGGTACCTTGAGGTATGTAGAAAAAACATATAAAGCTGTGTCTGTGGCCAAAATCACTGATTCTCTGAATCAGAATTGAATCTTCAGATTCGTCCAAATCGAATCAGGACAGTGATCCAGATCAGCAAATTGAATCACTGTCCCCCAACTCGGGCCGAATCTGAATCAAATACTGCCCACTTTGCACACCCCTACTGGCTACTCCCTCAGACTGAACTCCTTTAGAGCTAGCTCAGGAGATGTCTAAGGGCACTGACAAATGTGACAGTTTGTCACACTATCAGCTGCTGAAAGTGCCCCACAGCCAAGCACTGACAGAAGTGCACAGCTGCAGAGCACTTTATAAGTTCCTGATAGTGAGACAATCTGAACCATCCAGAGCAGGCTGGGAAACCCTCCAAAGCACCCCAGAGCAGGCTGATGAAACCCCAGAATAGACTGCCCTCCCCTGTCTTCCCCCCTTCCCATCCTGAGACAGTATGGGAGCTTGGAGAGGGGAATAGGGCTAGGGACAGAGTTGTAGATGTGCAGCCTCACTCCCTCGATCAACCCCAAAATGGAGCTTAGTCACCCACCCTCCCAATCCAACAGCAAATGTCTGTTGGGTCAGGAGGGTCAATTTAACTCATGGCATTTTCTGTGAAATGCCATGAGTTAGACTGGGCAGCTGCATGCCTGTCAGTGCCCTGATGGAGATGTTATTGAAGCAGTATACTTTAGACATATCTTTTGACATGCAGTAGTTTTCACCGAAATTCCCACCTGGGCATGAACAGTAATGTATTTGGTAATGCACACCAGCTTAAAATGTAGAGAAGACTGGATTTTAGAAGAAGTTTAGGACTATTCTTTTCTAGCATAATATATATACTGTACAGATCTACACAGAAAAAAATGTAGCATCTGTGGCTTTCTGTCTCCAATATCAAAGAAGTGATGCATCAATAGTTAGAATCCGGTGAGATGCTCTTGCGAGATGCTTGATAAAGAAGACTTTGAGACATCAGCCAAAGTGTAAAACTAGATGTGTGGTTGCATTTAGCAGTTAAATTTCACCAGTTGGGAGGTTATTTGGGGTTTACAGCCAAGTATGCAGCAGCAACATGAAGCACTAATTAATTTGAAAAATGGGGAATTTTTTAAATACAAGGTATGGACTCAGTTCCTATACGGTATGGACAAATTCACTGAAAAACTCATTGTATGGATTACCAATTGCTTGCTAGGAAAACTCAGATACTGCAGGGATTGGCCTAATCCAACTCCCATTTAGGTTAATAGAAAGCCTCACATTGACTAGGTTTTTGTATGTAGTTAGAAAGATAATGGAGAGGCAGCGGGGACTTCTACACAAGATGTTACATCGCCACAGTGATGCACTATGGCAATGTAGCTTGTTGCTATGGCAATGTAGTGTCAGCAAACAGAAACTGTGATGCCAACGCTACATCATCATAGGAATCCTAAAGAAATCCATCATAGGAATTTCTAAAGAAAGTACTGAATGATGGCACAGGAACAACTGCACTGTGGGGGGCATGTATAAATGCTCCCAGTGAAAGGGAAAGGAGAGAGAATTTGGACAGCATGATCTTCTGCACTTCTGTGATTCTTTGTAAATGACACTTGTCAGGTGAATTCAGAAGCCAGTAGATTTTAAATGGTGGTAGATCAGAATGATCAAACAACTGTAAGCTCTCCAAGCAATTTGCTTATCTTGCACATCTTAGAATCGGGGAGGTGTCAATATGCATGCCGCTATTTCTGGAAATGTTACTTCCAAAATTGTCAAGTTGAACACTACTGGTATATATAATTTCCAATAAGCAATCTCTGGGAAACCATGGGATAGCCATGATATTCAAATAAAGTTATTCTACCCTCTACCCAAAAGCAAAATGCCTGTTTGCTAGTAGTACATAGGAATAGACAAAACTAGGTAGCTGGTTTAAGTGAATCTTTTCTAAGTTCAAGCTGTTATAGAGTAATTTAGGACATCAAACTGCTATTCTCATTTTATGCAGTCAAAATAATTTCTTGAGCAGCCAAGTGATATAATTGACAGGCTTATTAAGATAGGCCAAGACTAAAAATCTATGTCTTCTCTCACACTCATTTTACACCAGTTTTACTGTATTGACTTCAATCTAGTTCTTTCTTGCTCCAGTTTGACTGAGATAATTGAAATACCAATATTCCACCTTAAAGGTTCAAAACCATCAGCTCCAGAATATTGCTCAGGTTTAGTGCTCAGCATATTAAAAAGCAAAAGAGATTCACAATGTTTTCATTTAAGTTTAATCCTGTTTTCTGGTACAAGACTCTTTACAGTAAGCACTTGTTTAAAGGAAATATCAAGTATAAAATGGGGGGGTGTAGCAGGGCACTAGGGTGCCTGCTACTGGATAATGGTGATATGGGCTCAGCTGCCACTCACCAGGGCAGCACAGGTGGCGGTTGCTAAGGCAACCGATTGGGTCAGCTGACCAGAAGGGGCCAGGGCCTGGCCTTTATAAACAGCAAGGCCGAGGCCAGAGTCACTTCCCCTGTGGCAGCCTAAGGAGTGGGAGCTCTGCTAGAGCAGAGCTCCATGGGCCTAGTAAGAAAGCCGGATGGCTTGAGCAGTGTTGGCATGATGATATGGGGTGGAGAGAACCCTGACAGGGCAAGCGAGGATAGCCAGGTTGGCTTAGGTTTTATGTTATAGCTGAGGGGCTTTGTGTTTTTGTTTTAGTTGGTTGTGGTGATATAAGACCGGAGGACCGGGCAAGGCTGTAGGGGTGGAGGAGGCCTCAAGGGGAGCTCCCCAGTAGTGTGGGGGGGTTCCTGGCACCGCAAAGGGCACTGCGTTTTGGGGTGTCCCAACCCCAGCCCCAGTGGGGCAACATCAGGAAGAGCTCAGTGTAGGCAGAAGCCCCAGTGGGGCGTAAGACCTAGGAAAGAGGTCTGGGGGCCAGGTAAGGCTGAGGCCACCTGAGCCCCAATTGGGAGAAGCCCAGTGGGTGTAAGACCCGAGAAGGCGGGTCTGGGGCCAGGTAAGGCTAAGGCTGCCTGAGCCCCATTGTGAGAAGGCCCCAGTGCGGGTGGGGAGCATGAGGCACAGGCCCCGGTTGGGCACTGTCTGTACAGGGGAGGCCCCGGGAAGGGGCGAGCTTATTGAGAGGCCCCAGGAGGGGAGCCCTAGGAGCGGGCATCTAGGGGCACGAAGGCCCGAGGAGGGCGAATACAGAGGCAAGGCCCAGAGTGGGTGGCAGTATAAGGGGGCCCCGGCACGGGCTACGAGAGCCATGGGAGACAGGACCCAGGGTGGGTGAGAGCATGGGAGACAGGCCCTGGTGCCGCAAGGGCCGTGAGAGAAGCAAGGGGGCACCCATGAGGGCGCAGGCGGGCAATTGGACCAGAGCCCTGGTACTGCAAGACAGACACCATGTCAAGGAGGGCAGGAACGCAGCCTCCCTTTGATATTTACCAGCAAGACGTGGCAGGCGAGATAGAGGGTGCATTCGCGACCTGATTTGGCACGGTAGGTAGGGGCGCTAGGGGAGGTCACAGCACCCCTAGAGGTCGCCCTGCAACAGGCAGGAAAGAGTTATATGATAGCAGGCTTTTCCCATGGCTTTAGTTTGCTCATCTGCTGTTTCTTGAGAGATGCCTCTAATATTTACATAACTTGGAACAGAACTTAGAGATCGGTGTACATTTTGACACATTTTCAAATCTGCAAAGGCCTGCAATAGGAAACGATCCATGGAAAAGTGTAAACAGAAGGAACAGGCTCCTGTTTGCTGAATACATACACAGGCACACTGAGAACAATGGTTGTCTTGTCCTGTAATAATTGGGCATGGACAAGAAAATTCAAATGAAACTCTAGTTAACAAAAAATTTGTATTGATAAGATAAAAATTTCCATTAAAGGAGTCTACTTTCTTAAACACATCATCTCACAAAATGAAAACCTGACAACTAGTTTGTGCAATGACCCAGTAGAAGGAGCTAAAAGGCAACTTGTTATGAAAAGGATTACAGTAATATCTCCTGGCAGCATTTAAAGGCCGGCACTGTGAGCAGGAGGCCTGGTGAGACTATAATTCCCCTTCCCTAGGCCACGGGGCTCAGTGTTGGGATTTCCTCTGTAAAAGTTTCTAACTAGACTAACGCTATTCAGTTTACTTTGACTTTCTGATTTCAGCTCATACAAATACACTGAAAATACCAAGCAATGTAAGAAAAAATAGTATCGGTTTCATATCAGCTGTATATTTCTATTGTATAATGCACATTAGGGTATTAAACATAAGCCACTATACCACACAGTGTGGGAATTCATAGCCAATAAAAGGTACAATTTTTCCCCTGTGCGTTACCCTTATAGAAGCACAGGTGTGTTTTGCAAAGGTCCAGTGCTAAAGTATACTTTTTACAGTATTCAATAGCCCTCAAATCTCTTGCTTCTTATCCGTTAAGTTGCTCTATAATCTACAAGTTGCATGCTCACATGTACTCTAAATAAATTCTGTACTGTGCCCAAGACTTCTTGCAGCATATTTGTAAAATATATGGTCTAAACAGTACATTGAGCTCTATTTAAATATGATTTTAATGCTTTATGAGACCCTCTTGATTTCCCCAAAGACCCCAGGTTGCAACCAAAGAAAAACTCTTATATGGAAATATATACTTCTTATTAGGCATAAAAATACAGGAAATCTACTGTGTATTCTGGATGAAGTGTGGAAAAATATTCCATGTTACTAAAATATTTCACCAGGGTTGTAAAGTTGTAAAATATGATATATTTTTTGCATCTGGTGTTTCTAGAACATGAAGTATCTTCCTCTTACTATGCACTTCAAGGACAGTTTAATACAAGCTCTGGGACAGATCCAAAGCTCAATGAAGTCAAGGAAAGACCGACTTCAGCAGACTCTGGATTAAATGTTGCTAAATGTCACAGAATTTAAGGCATAAGTAGCTGCCTCTCCTAGCTAACCATTATAGTACTGCTTTTTAAAGAATACAGAGCCAATCAGAACAGCTTGGACCTTTTTTAGCTGTCTCTTAAAGCTTAGATCATGTAAACACTGTAAACAAGGTAATTCAAAGGTATGAGTCAGACTGATGGATCAGATACAGCAACCATAGCAACAGCCACACTAGACAAGTGTTTGCATTAGATTCAAGGCTAAACACTTTGTGCTACAATAGATATATTTAAAAAAAACCCTTTAGAAACCTGTACATGAACATTCAATAGTGACTTAATTGGATCTGTAAGTACGTAAGGCATTATGGAAAAGAATCTGTGGCACAATAGTTCCATTGTTGTCATTGAACATAGAAGATGTCATTTATCTCAGTGCAGGGGAGGCAGTTTGTACATCTGAGTCCCACTTAAGCCCTTAATGCAGGGCTACAGTATATAATGCCTTGTGCAGGCCTTCAAATAAGGTTGCATTTTTACCCAGAAAGAACACGAAGAGAAAGGCAACTTGCCTTCACTCTGGAAACTACTGCATATAGAACTATACTACAAATCTGTTACGTCTCTGGAAACAAAAATACATTTGCCATATTTTATGGTGTATAAGTCGAGTTTTGAAGACAAATTTTTAATGCTTAAAATTCAAATCACAACTTATACACCATCCCCCACCTCAGCGCGTGGAGCACTGGAAGCCCAGGCACACTTGTGGGAGACGCAGCATGCTGGGATCCCAGGAAGTTGGATTGGGCCCCTGGGAGTTCAGGCAGCCCACTGGCCGCCCACCCAGCTGACCCCAGGCGGCACTGTCATCACAGAGGGAAGGATCGCCCCCCCTTCAGCTTAAGGGCTGCCTGCCCAGGTGACAGCTCACCCCTCAGCTGTGGGACAAGTGGGGAGGCTCTGCCAAAAGTAGGATCAGGCCCCTCACTGCTTGTGTCTTCAGCTGGCTCCTGCAGCCAGCAGGATGCCTGGCACTGCCGGGGCAGGGACTGGCTTACTCCAGGGGCAGCTCGTGGTGTCAGGTGGGGGAGGGACACCCCTAGCCTCCCTACCCCCACGCTTGCCTGGCACCCTGTACTGTCCCTGGGTCAAGCAGTCTGACAGAGTTGGGGATCACCAAATGGATCAGATTTGGAATTAAAATTCATTATTTAGCCAGATTTAGTCAAAGAATAAATCCAGTTTTCCCAAATGAAAAGCACCAAGTGTTCAACCTTTTAAATATGGAGTTTTCAGGGAGCCTCTCATCGTTAGGAGTCCCAACATCAGAGAAGTGTGCAGGAACATACTAATGACTACTCTGCCCCATTTAAAAGTAAGCCCAGCTGCACCAGCCTATAATAGTCATGAAAAGTAACAAAATTATACAGCTGGGCAGTAAATCAAAACAATAAAAAAAAATCTGCTTTTCATAAATACCCACCCTCCCACCTTTGAGAGTATACCTTTAACATTCCCTAAAAACTCTGTTTATAAATCTGTTGCTTCATATGATGCCATCCAGTTACACTTAGCTAGATACATTTTTATATATTATTGCAAATGATTTCAGGTTATTTCAAATATCCAGAGTCCAGGCATATTAACAATGTATTGGTTTTAATTTTGATGGCAAATGTCAATTTTATCCCAGTTAGTATAACAATTATTGGTGTTCTTGTTTGTATTTGAAAGCATCTAAAAACCCCAAAGCGTATTCAGGCCCCTATTTACACTGTTCTCATCCTGGTTTCCTCATTATACATAAACAAGCCAGTTGAGAAGTCAGGCACTTTGATGACTTTAAATAGCATTACTTGACTACAGCTAGCGACTCGTTTTGTCGAAACCCTCCTCTGAAAATTCTTTGAATTTCTAAGTTCAAGTCCAGGTCTCTCAGAACATGCCTACTCCTTAACGGAGGAGTTTATAGAACTTGACAGAGTTCGTTTTTCTTACTGCAAAGGAAGGAAGTTACTTTAAGCTTAAAAAAGCAGAACCATCTGGCAGTGCACAGCTGTGGAAATATTATACATCTAATTATTTATAGAGGTACCTGTACAGAGAATAGTTCTGGGCTGCAGCATTCCCAAACTTCCTTGTAAAAAAAAAAAAAAAAAAAAAAAAAAGCGTTTTTGATTAGCTCATCTCACAGTTCTTAACTCCCTCTGATGAAGTTTTATCCTTGGGGATATGGGGAGAGGAGGAAAGTTTTCTATAAGCATACATTTTTGGTTTTAACGCAAAGAAGAAATTAGTTTCTTTCCTGCTGGTGGCCTATACATTTGATCAGGTAAAACTTTCAGTAAAATCTCTGGCATCTCAACATCCCTTCAAAACATACAGTCATGACATTTAGAGGCAATGGCTAACAGGTACAAACACTGCTAACAGGCAATGGGCCAAATCCCAGTTTTGTAAAATCCATGAAAAAAGACTTTCATAAGACCAGGATAGCCCAGAAGTGTAAGACTAGATAGTGGAGCTATCCTGGACTTTCATAAAATCAGGATAGTCCCAGTGTCCCCTTCCCCTGGACCAGCCCCAGGCATTGATTCAGAGGGGGTGCCAAACTGGCCTCCACGCTGCTGCTGCCACAGCCCCCACATTAGGAAGTAAGAGTTTGCTCCCTTCACTCATGCCACCCAGGACACTAATACTAACAGTTAAAACCACACCTCTAGGTATGAAATTAGTATAAAATAGGTCAGTTTAGCCTCTAAGAATGGATCGGCTCTTGGTCAACCCAACTTCCAATTAGCAATTACATGGCTATTCCAACTTCGACTGAATCAATTCAAAGGGGTTAAGTTGGATGTTTTTGGATGGCTCTTCTGCCCTTCTTTTATGGGCTCTGAGGAAAAAAGGATTATCTGTACTGTAATTACATGCTTCAAACAGTTGCAACTCTGAAGACAATGATTATAATCAAACTTCAAGCATAAAGGCTTCAGTCATCTGACTGACTGCAAAGTACAGTTGGCTAGATGCATACTTGAGAAGGCAGGGGAAAGCATCCTTCTTCTGAAATGAAAGAAACTGGCCACAGCTGGAGATGGTAAATTGAATGGGGTGGGCCAGTTTTCTGAGGTGGTACAGAGGGTTGGCACATCTTTCTTAAGGGTCTGACTGGAATCATTCCCACATGCTAATCAACAGATTTGAGGACTGGCAGGAATCTTCCTTCAAGCCAGATTGTCTAGGATGTTAGTGCAGGGGGAAGAGGGGAAATTTTAGTCTCTCTCTAGTGTAGATCACAGTTCACTGCTGGGATTGTATGGATATATCACACCTGAACATTGCAGAGGCCCGATGACCTGGTAGCACATTGCTTGCTCTAGTTCTGTGCCAGCAATGCATAGTTTAGGTGCTTTCATCTAACTCAGTTTTTTGGAATTAATACTGTTTTTTCTACATTAAATTCAATGGCTAGTGAAAAGAAGTCGTTCATACTAGAAAATCTGTTGGTCTCTCCTGGCCTGAAACTATGAAATTACAAAGCTCCATTGATTTCAGTGAGAGTTGGACCAGCCCCTCTACGAGGAATTATACTGATAGCTTTCTACAGACAGCTATTTGCTTCTGTTATTCAGAGTCATCAATCAAAGGCCATTGGATCCCACATGCCAAAAGTTGAAATTCCTTACCCATTACATAATTGATGACAGAGAATTTTGTACTGGACATACACATGAAACAAATACCAAGATATCTGTAAATCACAATGGCCTGACCCACAACTGAAGGTCATAATTAACTTCACTGCAGTTAAAAACACAATTTAACTTAAAAATATGAATCTAGTTGATCTAGTTTTGAATTTCAGGTTAGATTAATAGATATACATTGTCACGGGATAGGGACCCAGGGAGCGGCCGTGATCTCTCCTGGTGCCCCTACCGTGCCAAGTTGCCCGTTTAGCACCCTCGTTCTCGCCCGCCATGACTTTGATGGTTGTATAATATTAATGGGAAGCTGCCTTTACACGACCCCTTGGACCCGGTGCTCTTACCCTTCTGGTCCCTGCTCTATAGGGATAACTTCTGGTGACCCCCTACCGTATGGGCATCGTGTGGATCCTTCTACCCCCAATACCACGCCCCAAGCCTCTCGGTTGTTATCTCGTCTATGCCATTTCCTTCGTGGCCCTGTCCAGGGCCTCTACTCATATGTTCAACCTCACCGGGCTCCTTACCCCCATGCTTGCCCTCACCAGGCGTCTACTCGTTCGCTCGCCCTCACTGGGCTCCCAATTCCCATGCTTGCCCTCACCGGGGCCTGTCGATGTATGCGCCCTCTCCAGGGGGCTTCCCAATAGGCTCGCCCCTTCTGGGGCTCCTTAATAAGCTCAACCCCTTCTGGGGTTTCTCAATAGACTCACCCTCACCGGGTGTCTCTAATCTTGTGCTTGCCCTCACCGGGCTCTAGTTGTACGCTCGCCCTCACCGGGGGTCTCTAATCTTGTACTTGCCACACCGGGCTCTAGTCATACGCTCACCCTCACCGGCTCTCTCTAACCTCGTACTTGCCCTCACCGAGCTCTTAATATGCTCACCTAAGAGCACTCGCCCCTACCAGGGCCGTCCCGCGCTCTCGCCCCCACAGGGGCCTCTTTCGTATTCCCTGTTCTCACGTCGCCCGCCCTGGGGCTTCATCTCCTGCGCTTCCCGCAGTCGGGGCTCAGGTGGCCATAGCTGTGCCTGGTCCCCTGACCCTCCTCAGGGGTCTTACGCCCTATGCGGGCTTCTCACAATTGGACTCAGGCGGCCTCAGCCTTACCTGGCCCTTAAGGCCCCTTTCGTGGGAATGGGGCAGTGCCCCCTGAACGTTGTACCCTCACTGGGCTTCTCGCTTGCATGCCCCTCCCTAGGGCTGTACTTACCCCCCTGGTGTGGACAGGACTGCATCTCACTCTCTCGCCCCCCAACCAGGGCCTATGCCTTGTGCTCCCCGTGCTCTCGCCCCCCAACCAGGGCCTGTGCCTCGCACTCGCCCGTACTGGGGCCTGTGCCTCGCGCTCCCCACCCACACTGGGGCCTTGCTCACGCCTCTCGCGCTCCCCACCCGCACTGGGGCCTTGCTCACGCCTCTCGCGCTCCCCACCCGCACTGGGGCCTTGGCCTTACCTGGCCCCAGACCCCTTCCTCACGGGTCTTATGCCCTACTCAGGCTTCTGCCTACGCCCCACTTGGCCCATCCCAACATCACCCATACTGGGGCCAGGGTCTATGCGACCCCCAAAACACAGCACCCTCTTTGGTGCCAGGAAACTCCACCACTACTGTGGACCTCCCCTGAGGCCTCCTCCAACCCCTACAGCCTCTCCCGGTTCTCCAGTGTTACACACACAACCAAACGGAAAATACAAAGCCATGAGCCAACCAGCTACAACGCAAAGTAAGCCTCCTGGCTATAACATAAACTCTGCACCACCTTGGCTCTCCTTCATACCTCCCTGTCAGGGTTCTCTCCACCCTGTACCATCATGCAGGCGGTCAGGCTGCTCTACCCTGCAGCAGAGCTCCCTCTGCTCAGGCTGCCTGGGAACTGCCTTCTGGCCTCAGCCTGACTGCTTATAAAGGCCAGGCCCTACCCCCTTCTGGCCAGCTGACCAAATTGGTTGCCCCAGCAACCCTCACCTGTGCTGCCCTGAAGATTGGCAGCTGGGCCCTTATTACCATTACCAGTAGCGAGCACCCTAGTGCTCCGCTACATACATGTATGTCTTTTTTCTTCTGGAAAAAAGAAGAAAAAAGTTCCACCCAAATGGATGACCTCTCTAATGGCAACTGTACTTTGCAAAGAGATACTCACCTTGCTCACCTTCATTTACATAAGTAATAATATTATACACCTGGACAAATAAAATTTGAAATGTGGAAATTATTCTTTTTCATGCGAAATTTAAATTTTGTTGAAAAAATGAGAACTAGACATTTTTCTGTTTTCAGCAACCAAATACAATGCCTGAACTCTCTTCTGGCCAAAAGAAGTTAAACTTTCAATAAAAAAAAAAAAAAATCACGGAAGGCAAACCATCACTATAATCATTGTCAGCAATCTCTCTGACAATCTTTCAGTAAACAGGGAAATCATCGGGGAGTCTGTTAAGTGACTGAAGTGTCCAGTCCAAGATCTGCATATTCAACTGCAGATGTGGTAGATAGTTCTGAGTGGAAGGAATAGATCCTAATGATATGGACAGCTCTTTCCCTCTGTCTCTCCCATCTACATTGAGTTTGAATTGAGTTTGCTTAAAATCATCAATGCCTTGTCATATATTACAACACCTTTGGGGACAATCCAGCACTTGACACTCCCAGGTATTATTCTTACTATTGCATTTCTTCAGATTAGCCATCAAGGTGTCACTGAATTTCTTCTTTTGTTCACCTCTAGACCTGTAGCTGTTGGTGGGTTGGGAGTATAGGACCTGTTTTTGGAGCCAGTTGTCAGGCACCATGCCCTGTTCAACTGAGTTGGTGCCTGCACACGCCAGGCCTCGATCATACGGTCCCTCGCCACCCAGCCTAGGGACTTGATGATAACTTTTTGCTCCATCCCTTAGGGGTATGGGGCCACGATCTCCTACCTCAGGTGATCTTCTCCCCTCCTGTCCCGCCTGCCACAACTTTGATGATATCTCAGTGGTGGAGGGATCCGACCATCTGATTCTGGCTGCCCCAAGGCCGAGGCGTGACGTTCTTCGTGAGGCTCCAACCTCCCCTGTACCTCGCCCTATACCCAGCCTTGATGGTGTGCTATAGTAGTTGTCAGCGGCTAACCCTCACTCTATGAGTGGTTCCTCCATTTCCGGCTAGACCCTGGAGGAGGGTCCAGTAAGCCCAGACCCCTTTGACTCTTGTGCCCTTGGTGGTCCTGACTCACCCTAACTTTAGTGTGCAAGACACTAATAACAATAATAATAATAATAATAACTAATCCAACGAAAAGCTACGGGCACCACAATTATACGCCCCTTCACAGCACTCCCTAGAACACTACCTGGGAGTGCCTAGTACTGTGCTCTCCCCTTTACCAAATACCCATCCCCCTTAGGGCTGCCTTCCTGAGCCCGTGGGATACTCTCATGTACGTGTGCCCTCAGTAAAGGAACCATCCCCCGACGGGCTCCCGTCGGGGTTCTCTGTCCCGGACATGAGGGTCTCAGCTGGTCCCTTGTGATACCTCTTTCTCCGTGGGTCCGCCGGCCTTTGGCTCCGTTGACGAGGTCCTTGCTGTAGGCTCTCCTCGTGGCCCAAGTGTTATATAGAGCCGGGACATCTGGATCTTCCTCGGCAGCAGCGTCTCTACCTGGGCAGAGTTCAGGATCCTTTTCTGAGCAGTGAGCAGCGTTTCCTAGCCCCTCCACCTTCTTAGTGGACCCAGGAGCTCTTCTCTCAATGCTCTCTCGCCACCTCTCCTCCCCTTCTGCCCTGTTCTTCCTCCTTCTTATTCTTCCGGGTTGTTTCTCCTCCCCCTCTTTCCCAGCAGTTTCCCCTTTAAAAAAACCGTGGCTAACGAGCCGTGTGGGTCCTGCCACTGTTTCCAGCTTTGTAGCGGTTCCTGCCACCGCTTCCAGCTCTGCCATGATTCCTGCCACTGGTAAACTGTTTTTGTTCATTTCTTCTTTCTTTTCACTCTCCCTGGGATGTGCTGTCCCCCAGGGTCCCCCTTTAACCCTTCGGGGTTCATGTCTTCCCCTTGCCTTGGGACAGTGCCATATAAATATGGCTTCATGCTGGTAGTATCTGCTTGAGGCAGAACACAGACAATTGTTCTTCTGTCCTTCCAAATGATGTAAAGAATTTTCCAGAGTCAAGTTGCCAATGGTAACATTCCAAGGCATTCGGGTGTCTCCAGTATGTCATGCAAGTTTCACATCCATACAACAGGGTAGCGATGGCAACAGCCTGGTGGACAAGTAGTTTGGTTTTGGTACTGATGTCATGATCATTGAAGTCATGGATTTGGAGATGTCCAAAGGCAGCACTGACTGATTTCATCTGGTGTTGAATATTGCCATCTATGTTTAAATTATAATATGCAGAGGATCAGCTGGTTAGTTTGGAGTGAGTTGGTAAAGAATGAGTTGGTTTTTGTGATGTTGACAGTGAGTCTAAGCACTTCACACACTTCACAGAAGCAATCAAGGGCGACTTGGAGCTCTTTAATTGAGTGGATACACATGACTCAATCATCAATATATTGAAGATCAGTAATAGGGGTGTTGGTATCTTTAACATTAACCAGTTACATTCTAAATGTAAGACAACCAACACCTCTCTCCATGCCATACTGGATGCTGACTCCAGATGGAAGTCTGTCAACAATGATGTGATATAGAAAGAAAAAATCCTGATGCCATCACACATCCTTGCTTGACTCCAGTTCTAATGGTGAAGAGGTCTATTTCTGGGCCATTGTTTAGGGCCCAGCATTAGTCAGGCCACAGTTGAAGTACTGTGTCCAGTTTGGGGTGCTGCACTTCAAGAGGGACACGGAGGATCTGGAGAGAGTTCAGAGGAGGGCCACTCACATGATTAGTGGTCTCCGTGAAAGACCCTACAAGGAGAGGTTGAGAGATCTGGATCTCTTCATCCTATGCAAAAGATGGCTAAGGGGTGACCTTGTAGCCATCTATAAATTTATCAGGGGAGGACAGCAGGTAATTGGGGATGCGCTGTTTACCAGAGTGCCCCAGGGAGTAACTAGGAATAATGGGTGCAAACTAGTGAAGAGCAGATTTAGGTTAGACATTAGGAAGACATTTTTTACAATAAGGGTGGCCAGAGTCTGGAATGGGCTTGCAAGAGAGGTGGTCCTATCACCTAACTTGGAGGTCTTCAAGAGAAGGCTTGACAATCACCTGGCTGGGGTCATCTAACCTAGGTCCTCTTTCCTGCCAGGGGCAGGGGGTTGGACACGATGATCCATTGGGTCCCTTCTGACTCTATAATCTATGAATCAAAGGCCTTAATCAGGTCAATGAAGGCCTGTAAAGATTTTGGTATTGCTCACAGCACTTCTTCTGCAATTGCCTAGCAACAAATATCATCTCTATTGTACCTCTGAGTGGTCTGAAACCACATTGGCACTTGGGTAGAATCTCCTCAGTGAGGAGAATGGGACCATCCATCCCAGCTATGGATAGGAATGCAATACCATGAAAATTGTTCCAATCCAATAAATCACCTTTCTTGAATATAGTAAAAATTCTGACATTTCTCAAGTCATTGGAAATCTATTCATGTTTCCAGATTTTCATAATAAGGATGTGTAGTCTGAGAGCGCTACAAGGGGAAAAAAAATCAGTCTTTTGATAAAAAAATCAAAACACATGAGGAAGACAAATACTTCCAATAAAAACATGTTTGGTCAAAACCCCAGCTTTTCATTGGAAAAAGGGTTGATGGAAAATTTTCAACAGGCCCTAAATAATGTGTTTCCTGCATAATCATTCTAGACAGTAATTTAAAGTCCTTATACATGATTCAATAATGCAAGAATGATTTTCTTTAAAGGGTGGCTAAGAACCTTTTGTTAGAAGTTGCACTCTTTAACTTGTTTGTAACTGAGGTTGCCTATACACGTTTGGCGGTGGGGGTGCATTTTAATTAGAGCAGTTCCCAGACAGCTGCTCTAAAACAGCTCATTGTGACATGTATTAAGCCCCTGTGCATTTTTAAATGGTCATGGGATGCTTTATCTAAAGTTCATTTGATGAGGTACAGATGAAGCACCCCCAGAGCCATTTTAAAATGCATGGGGGCTTAATACACGCGATGGTGAGGTGAAGCTGGAACGTGCTAATTAGAACACAGAGCAGACTCAATGAATTGGGTCTGCTTCGACATGTTCTAATTAGAACACAAATGTGGACATGTAGAGACAGCCTGAAAGTCCATGAAAACCTTTCATTTAGATTATGCTCTGAGATCACTGGACTGCAAATAATACTAAAAAGACATCACCCCCCCACACACACTTCATGTTGCAGATGTCCCACAGTTTTTTTCCTAGATCCATCTCCTAGTTTATTTGCCCATTAGTACTTAATGTTAGACCTTATTATCCTGTATACAACAGTTTCCCCAGGAACTACAGGCAGCTGTCAGTACCCTTCAACTATTTGCAGACCTCTCAGGATTTCTGAGGATAAGAAGAAACTGACACCTGAATCTTATTTGTCTGTGAAAACACTGCATAGGGCTTTTTCCCCCAAACTCTTTCACATCTTTTTCTTAAAGCAGGACTAATTAGTTCTTAAAAGAGCCAAATCTAACACCTGGGAGAGCTGTACAGCAGTAACAAAAATTGAAATTTAGCAGCTAAATCAATGGTGCTGTAAGAGGAGTTATCCATGAAGGTTAGCATGATATCCCAGTGGGAGTCATCTTTGCTTTAACAGCCCTAACCAACATGTCAAACTTCTTCACTGGACTGCAAAAAACAGAAACACTGTGCAATGTTTTGAATGGTAGTAGTAAATATAGTCATTACTATGGCCTGGCTTTCAAACCCAGAATTAGCATTTTATCCCTAAAGAGAAAATTTCTATTTCAAGTTTGGAAGTTTCCCATGGGTACTTGTCCTCATCAATTCAAAAGTGAGATACTAATCCTATCCCTCCATCTTAAAAAAATGCTACATTAGTGCTATGAATTAGTAAAACTATATTTTTATTTTTGTTCTTTAACTACTGTGTATCCAGTAAAAAGTATTTTTCAAAGATGCCTTCAGAAGGGCCTAGTAAATTCTAGTCAGCTATATAGTAAAGATTTACAGATTCCAGATATGCTTAAATCAGATTCATGAAGGCTGACGTCCAATATTCAAAAGATGGTAAGATACATTAATGCAATGAAAAGAGTAGGTTTAGTTTAATCACTTTATCTGAATAGAGATAGAACATTACATATTCCACTGATTTGAAGAAAAGGCAGAGCTATTCTTGCTGCTGCCAGAAAGCTCTTTATTATGTTTTTGGAAAAAACACTCAACAGACAGGAGAGCATAAGTCATGGGAATGAAAAATTCTTCATCTTGCTAAAATGAAATGTAGATGATTCACAGAAAAAGGTGAAGTAATCTGCCACTGAAGATTGTCATTTGTTGAGTTATGAACATGAAAAAAGAGGGAATCTTTCTGATCAAAAAACCAAGAATTCAAAAATTGCATTGGCAAATTACTTTAGATGTGTCCTCAATTTATTTAATAAAACTCTCAGAAGTTGTAGAGACAGCACTGATAGAGAAATGTTCTCTTGCATTATGCAAAATGTCTAGGAGAGGAGAAAAACCCAGGTATGATTTATAAAGAAGATGTGGAAAAATTAAGTCAAAATTACATCCATTGCCCAGTAACAAAGGTTTTCTTCTTGCTTTTTAGAAATGCAGATCCTATCTACTCGGAACACCCTCTAGTAACTGGAAAACTCAGAGACTGGAAACTGCGCAAGGAAGGGATATCAGCCAGGTGGTTTAAAATGCTCTTTTTAGATCATTCTAATGCCAAAAGAACATTTCAAAGGAATTACGCTTTTCTCACGCCCATCCATTAATGTGATACAGCCATCAGTACTCATCTGCACATCCCCTACCAAGTCTTTTAGGAAAACTGGGACAGATCAGACAAGATGTAGGAGGAACCTCCTTTCCAAGTCTTCTTGACCAGTCCTCATAATGCTCTCTGATGCAAACTCAGCTCATTCAAAAAAACAGTCCCTTCTTATCAATTGCAACTTAGTGTTAAAAGCTTGACCAATGCTCAATAGCATCAATGGAAATATTCCCATAGGCTTCCATGAGTAATGAATCAGATCCTATTTCAATGAATGAATGCAGAAGAAAAAATGTTTCTGCAATCCCCCTAATTTCATGCCTATGCTGTTGCATCTGTTTTGACATCATTTTACTATGCCGAGTATCTTTGTAACAGACAGTGTGCATACCAGATGGAAGTTTCTGCTCTGATGCTACATAGTACCTGTCACCAATCCAACAGTTTAACAGAATTAAATTACTCCATCTGCTCTTCCAGCTTGCAATGAGACTGTGCTTTATATGGTAACACGGATACATCTACATACGCGCGCGCGCACACACACACACACATATAAATTAATGAAAAGTCGCTTTGTAAATTTGAGGCTAAAGCTGACTCATAATCTCAGACAAATTTCTGTCAATATTTACCACCATATACAGAGATCTGCAATGTTTAAAATAACAGCTGTTACAAGAAAGCTGCTTTCAAAAAAAAAAAAGCATCTGGAAAAGTGTAACATGCTTTCTCACCTTTCCCAATACATTTCTCCACTATTCACATAATGCATATGCTGAACACACAGTGGAGATGTGGCGTTGGTTTGGATTTCAGTTTTGCAAAATGTTACTAGCTGAGTTTTGGTTTTCAAAATCAAAACTGTGATAATTTGTAGGGGAGGCTCTGGGTTATATTTTATGCAGGGGGATTCTGATACTTACTCGGTTCTCTTCTTATTACTTGTTTATATTTCAAATGCAGATGAACTAACATGAGGGTGTTTTGTTTTCTAAAGTATTACCCAGCACATTGTAGAAACTGCTTGTAGGCCCCCAACTCTTCCTTGCAAAACATATAAATTAGAATATTTTCAGCCAGGTCACCACCTGAACATCGAGGTGCAACAACAAAATTGTTCACATACCTTTAGCTTGCAGTAGCAAATGCCAGAAAACAAAGTATATTACTTCTATCTACAATCTCACTTTAAATAATTGGCCCCTGTATATGTTCTAACACCTGATGGATTTTAGGGTTGCAGACTTGTGCACTAATATGCACAAGGATTATAATATTTAAAGTGTGAGCGCACACTTCCAAATCTCATGAGACCACAAAGACAGTGAGTTACCCCATTAACCCTCTGCACAGGATCACATCGGTAACAGTAAAGAAAAGCTGTTTATTCTTCAAAGCAAAATGGTTCAGATAAAGAGCCCTGATCCTGCTTCCATTTAAACCAAAGAGGAATTTAACATTAACTTCAATTAAAGTAAATGAGGCCCATGTTTTGGAAATTTGGGAGAGGTTTCTTGAAGTCATAGCAAAACAAGCTAAGTGCTTTGCTTTTAGCATCCCATTTAAAGTTGCTAGCATTAAAAGCAGAGCTTGCTTATCTAATCCAATCCTAGAGGGATATATTTTGCCTGTTAAGGGCTTGTATTTCTATGTTAATTAGCAGCCCCTGTGAATGCTGAATGTTTAAAAAAGCTCTCAGAAATGGAGGGAGAGAAGTCAATAGTAGTTTGGTTTATATTATTCATTTGCCACTTGAGCAATGGGAATGAGGAAGTTGTAAAATAAAAGGTAAGTAAAGCTCGTACTTGTGCTGGATGGAAGAGCTGACATTCATCAATCCATGGAGAACCAGAAGGTTTAGAGTTACAGATTACATTGTGGCTGGATCAAGTTTATCGTTTAAAGACAAGAGCAAGGTATTTAGGACAGTCCTTGAATGTATCAATGAGAAATTGGATAAATGTCTATTGTTAGACAAAGAGTGGTCAAAGCTGTTGTAGTGTTGTGGTATGAGTAGGGATAAATTGAGGGGAGTGGGGTGCAATGGTATAGTTGTATCCACTACCCCCTCCCCCCTCATTGATTCCTTGTCTGCCCAAAGTTAAATGAAAACCAACTGCCTGGCAGTAGCAGCAGCATTTCTAGTAAGACAGCAGGGTGGGAGTCACCTGACTTCATGACTCATTAGAATCTACTGATTCATTCTAAGGACCTCTCCACTTTTAATGGTTTCAAAGTTCCAATATTCAAGCTGTCCTTTCTTCTGCAATTCTGTTACCTGCTCCTGGTAATGTAGCTCCTATCTGACAGCCTCACAGACTGTTTTTAACTCTAGCTAAAAAGATAGGAAACATTAACTCTGGGGGAAATCAATTTAGGTGTGGAAATAACTTTCAGTGAAGTATTATCAAGATGCTCAAGAAGGGTAATTTTTTTTATGAATCTGAAAGAGATGTACATCTAATTCTAATGACAGCAGGACTCAAGAAACAATATCTTTTGATTATTTTTTGCCTGGCTTGTCATGGGTTTTTTTACATAATATGGGATATAGCAAATTAATGCACATTTCAAACAAGTTATACTTGTTTTTGCTTTGATTTAAACTGAATGATAGAGCTCTAGGTCCCTAGCATATTAGTGAAGCATCTAGTTTCTTTTTACCTTGAGAAAACCGCGTGTTGTGTTTGATGTGGTGATGCACCACAATATCTGCATCCTCCATGCTCCTTTTCAAAATCCTAGATCCACCCGTGGGTATGAGCATTCTAATAAGGGAGGAGGAAACATGCATTCAGTTATCATGAAGGTCACAAAGAAAAGCAAAGATTAGAACTGTTCATTTAGCTTTGAGCTGGCTGGTGGGGCTAAAATATAGTGTTATCAAAGGAAACAGCCTGCTCTTTGCAAACTAGAAATCTTAGGTTAAGGTGTCTTTTGCCTCAGCTTTTCAGAAAAGGCTTCCATTTTTGTACCCATTACTTCCAGAGCACACATTAGTAATTAGACTAATGCCTGCATGTTTGTGTTAAAAAGTTAAGCAGTTGGACATATATGTCTGAGTTTTCAGTCAAGGAACAGCATATCTAAGGGCCTTGTTGCACAGGACACTTAGTGTGTACTTTATCTGAGATAGTTGTAAGCACTACCATGCCATTCT
This sequence comes from Crocodylus siamensis, assembly GCF_052110815.1. Lineage (NCBI taxonomy): Eukaryota > Metazoa > Chordata > Crocodylia > Crocodylidae > Crocodylus > Crocodylus siamensis. The sequence goes on along the minus strand of NC_143398.1, from coordinate 219,931,936 downwards.
AAAAGGCAGAAATGTTCTGGGCTGTGGCACAGCTTACTCAGCCCACTCTGGACAGGACTGAAGCCAGCTCCTCGACCCTTGCACACCACCTTTCCTCCTCCCTTCCTCCCCCTGAACACTAACCCCAGCACTGGGCACCACAGCTTGAGTGTCCATCCATGAGGACCTGCACCCTCCCCAACATGTGCCAAGCACTGCCCGGCCCAGGAATGCCTGCCCCTGGCATGCCAGGGCAAACCAAGTCTCTGCCACTGATGGCACTCAGAGGGAGAAGGTCCCAATCCTGCTGCTGGCTCCATGGGGCGAGCAGGTGCCCCAGCACTGGCAGTCTCGAACTTGCTCTAGTTAAGCGGCTGATTGTTAGCCCAAGCCCTCATATCATAGGGGTCTTGAAATCATATTATCTCTCTCAAGTCGTCCAATAATAGCTGCATGCATGTTATTTAATACAATTTGGAGATACTCCTTCCGTGGAAAGTTGTAACTTTGCTACAATAATCATACTTTCTCCAGTTTTATTTCTTGAACAACACTTGGATGCTCATGTTTTAAGTGCAGTTAACACGACCTAAACGATATATGTAACATGGCCCTAAGATGTTCCTAATAAGGCAACTTGGAAATTTCCCAGTGTCAGGGAATCCTCTGATGGCAAAAAGCCAAGTCAGCCATGATGAACTTCCCAGTCCTAAAGCTTCCCAAGGACTGGACAGGTGTGAAATCTGTATTTTCCATATTCAACCAGGGCTTGCATCAAGTGTAGTTCAGCCAAATTAGAGGATCAGTGCCCTTAGGGCTCAGTATTTTGTTGTGGGCCCAGCAAAGTGTGTGAAATTATTTATGAGTCGAAACAGAATAGAGACTACAATTAGGCCCAAATTAACCATCATGTCCTTTGTATGTCAGATACATAAATCACAGATCTGTTTAGCCCCAGCCATATGGGATTTTATTTTATTGATATAAATGCATGGGTTATCATCAAATTCATTGCTATCAACTCCACTACAGTTTAATATACATTAACAAAGCAGGCTTTAAATTAAAGCAACAGTTCTTAATGCATTATTTATGATGCATTAAATATTAATGGAAATAGATTTTTCCCTAATAAATTATTATAAATGCCAGTATAACATGTTATAGCAACATGCACAATGTAAATAATGTAATGTATTTCAATTTATGAGGGTATTTAATGAGCTTACCAAAACACTATTACATATTTTAAATTGTTATATCCACTTCAACTTGGACTATCTCCATTATATTTTGGCAAGAAAAAACAGTCAACTATTTGTTTATTATATTTAATGTTATATTGATATTTATGTGATTAACAGTACTTCTGAATTACTAAGAATATGAAATTTGCTCTAAATGAACATTATAAATTTGTGTGTCTAAGTAAATTGTGCTAATTTATGCTGATTTGAGACAGAAAATCTTCTGTTTTAAGATTTAATGCTGCCTGATCCTTCTATTATCTGATCACCTTCCATATAAAAGTTAGTAGCAATAGTCGGATTCCTATTGGGTCTCATGAAGTCTGAGTAACTTAGGGGTAAAAACTCTCTACGCTAGAGAGATCAGGCTAGAGAGACCAGCTAGATGTTTGCAAAAAAAAAAATTTTTTTCCAAACGTTGGTCACACACACCCTTCTTCAGGTATAGGAAAATGCAGAGATTGTAACATTTCTCCTAGGTGAAAATGAAAATTTATATTTCACAGGAGAGCTAAAGGTATTGTAAGATCTTCTGGTTGGAAAAATTCATTTTGTGCAAATTAGGCTCAGATAGAAGTTAAAGCAATCTGTTTACCTCAAAGTTGTCTGATAGCCAGCAGGGCATTGAATTATATTTCCTTCTGGTTCTGTTGTTTCATATTTTGCTGGAGGATGGGTAGATGGACTGCTCTCCTGTGCTGAGGCAGCTCTGAGTTCTGTGAACATGCAAATTTAGCCTGGAACAAAAGGCAGGAGCCAGGGTGTCAGCTTTCAGGTTTAAAGGTGTTGAATTTTGCTTCATTCTTGTAAAATTATGACGTTTTTATTTTTAAAATGGCTAAATTCAATATCTTCTGTGTTTCAGTTGGTCTAATAAGAGAGATCACCTATCCCAGAGTTCTGATTCCTTTTGTCTGTAGACCAATACCGCTATACCCTGTAACCTATGGCTAGATAGAGAATTTGACATTTTTTATTTTGATATGTTTTAAATTTAAATTACTCTTTTGCTGAATTTTAATACTTGATTAAATTGATCTATTTGCTTTTCTTTTGCTTTAATGCAATTATGTCTTCCAGCATCTAGGTTCAAATGGATAAATAATAAAAATATAATAACAGTAATGGTTTGATATTTTGTTTTAGGCTACTGCATAAAGCCTCTCTGGTGATTCATTCTGTCAGACAGATGTGCCCCAATAGTTTCATTCCAGAAGTGTAAAGAATTGATAGTCTTCTGATATAAAGAAGAATAGGTTGTGGGTTTTTTTTGGGCGGGGGGGAAATATTAGAACTAGTCAAATCAGGATAATTCTCCTGCTAAGACTGGTTTGTTCTTCTTTGAATTAATCAGCAATGGAAAGTATAAATTAGGACAACACCTGGAGTGTTTTTGCTGTGTTAGGAGTATAGTGAGAACAGGCATGATACTACTATGACTGAAAACAATAGCAAAATATTACTGGGGGGACTGGGTTCCAGTCTAGAAGTAGTGTCAGTGTTTAAGGAGACAGAGTATTAGGTAAAGCTCATAAATTGTAAAGCTTCTTTTCACCCTGAAATTCTTAAAGTAATCAAAAAAATTTTTTAAAGAAAGCTAGGTCTATTACCAAAGAGGAATCAAGATCAAAACATTTCTAAGCCTCTATGAATAAGCATAGATTTTTTTTTAGCTGCTCACTAAGAATGATTTGTCTTTAGATGGATATCCACTTCAGAAGATATAGAAAATGTATTTATTTTACTTTTTATGAGGCATAGGTTTTTGTAATTAAAATTTATCTTCTCCACTTTGCTTTTTTTGCATTACATTTCCTGAGATATAGCGTGGAGCCTTAAGAGGCACTGCATGGACTTTGCTTGTTAGTTGTTACCACAAAAAAATTGGCAGAGACTAAGAGGAGTTTGTTAATCAATGGAGTGATATTGCCAGAGGAGTGACAAACAGTAAGAATTTGACTGAGAATCATTTCTTTTTTGCACAATAACCTTGGCATCTTTGCATCAGGAAATACAGGCTTCATCAGGGAATAAAAATGCAAATAACACCCTGAATAGCAAATGCTTATCCGTTAGAGGAGACAAAACTGATTTGGAAGAATTAACCATGGGCAGGTGCTGTTTCCTGTATTTTAATAACAAAAGAGAAGAGCACACAACAGGAGGCTATTATTTGCATATTTTTCTCCACTGTCTCTTTTACATCGTTGTTGCCTCTGAAGAGAGGAACAATTTTGGAAATATAAAATATACTGTAGCCGCCTAGGGAATGGATGGTTGCAATTAATTCCTGTTCTGCAGACACTGGCACAAGTGTTAAACACATAACTTATCTAGAAAGCCAAGACTAGAACTCTTTGATATTTCAGTTCCAAAATAGATCTCTATCATTTAACCTAAAGGAGATTTCTTAGCCAGTGGAGGACAACATGACAAACATAAATGTGCTTTATAGCAGTGTTCCTGTGAAATCATGTCTGGTTCACAGAAATGTCCCTTAAAGTAATAGAAAAGTATGAATTATTGCAAAGGTGTAGGGGAGCACACATGCTCTTTCAGTCATCTCATATATCCAGCCACTTGGCAAACATTTTAAGAGTTTCATCAACCTCAGCCTTTTACCTCTATACGCCTTCTCAGGCCAGAACCCAGTGCACATAACTCGGAGCCATAGCTGGTCTGTTTATCCTACAGAAGAAGCTATTGATGCAGGGTTTTGGACATTTTAGATTTGGGATCCACTAAAACCATCCTCCTTTCCTGCTGGGTGTTATGGTTTGACTGACGTCAGCACAGAAAACTGCAAATGCCACTTCCTTAAACCAGCATGTCCACAAGGGGGTTCACCCTAAGGGCTAAAGTGTTGCTGCCACTGCCCATCCTCACGTTTTATGCTTGGATTGTAGAAGAAAGCCACATCATTAATTTATGGATGACACTCTCTAGGACCCATTCCCCGAGGTTGCCGAGGTGATGGATAAATCATTCTTTTTTCTGGATGCCCAAGTCAGCCCTCTTTCCTCTTGAGTGCATCCCATTTAATAGGTTATGCAGCCTTCCTATAATCCAGTCTGACAGAAGAAAGACTGCATCCGATTTCTCTTACCTCAGCATTCCCCCTCCTCCTGTGGACTGTCTATCTCAGGGCCCCCATGCCCAGGTTTATATCTGTTGTGGAAGCCTGAATAATAACCTGCACATTTTCTGTGAGTAAAATTTCAGCCGATTCAGAGACACTGTCATAAGGTTAAGATTATTACAGTCAGTCTCTGTCTAGAACTAACTAATCAACTTAGTACTCCAATAAACTTCAAGTTTCCTACTATTTGAGGAATCACAGCAAACAAAATAATTGATTTACTGTCAAGAAATCTAACTGCTCGTAGTAACAGCACCTATACGACCCTCCTCTCCAGTCATTCTTTCCTTACACGCTTTCTAGCCAACTTGCAGAGGCTCTCAAGTGTGTTTCAAAAGGCAGAGCTCTGCACATGGCCAGATAAAGGTGAGCGCCCAACTCTGTCTTTCTCTCGCCCTTTAGATTCTGCCTGGAGACAGAGCTTTCTCTCAGGGGTCAGAAGCTCAATTATGACCCCTCTCTTCCCGGTACAGCTGTGCTTGCTGAACGTGAGCCTCTTCCATCCTGCTAAATGTTATTTTTTCAACACGGGTGTAATTACTATTCCCATTGTGCTCTCTCCTTTGCAGCTCTTGCCATCTGGAAAAGCCTCCTTGTAAGCCTAGTTGCCTCACCACCTCTTTTTCTCCCAGGCTTTTGCCTCTTAATTTCTTTTTCCCTCTGTTATTAGCCTAGTGGCTTAATGCTTTAATTTATTCACCATACAATGGGCCAGCTCCTGCCCTCAGGCACATAAGCATGTGTGTGTATTATAATAGAGATGGGCACTAGTCAGGATGTTCAGAATATAAATTGGATATGAAATACACCAGGCTCCAGAGCATTCAAATTTGATGCCTGCCTGTCAGAAACTGTAGAAATAGGCCCAAATTCTGCCACCAGGCTACAAAACATCCACAAAGTTCACAGCAGCTCTGATTCAGTTTTATGATCTGTAATCACCTCTAGAACAGTCTTACAGGGCAGGATTTAGCCCAGTGTGGTTTCACCAATATATTATGGAGCGTATGTAAGCAATGTCCATTTTAACATATTGTTTAAACTCTATAAAGCATTTTCATTTGAACACAGTTTGTGTGACAGACGATGGCCAAAACAACTGTTTGTTTTTTTAATTGAGGCATCTTTATGTACTGTTTTACTCGCATGTTAAGCACCATCTTTCCTTGTTTTGCTTGGGATTATAAATTTGATGATACCGTTTGCCATACAAAATTTAGCACTCATATTTAGATGTGGCAGGTGCCAGATGTCAATGGTGAATAACTGGAATAAGAGAATTCAGTGTCTAAGATCTAGCCAAATTAGAGTTACATGTTAAAATTGGGTACTTAGATTCTAAGAGGCTCCATTTCTTGATCACTAAAGTGAAAATAATTATCTACTTGACAGAAGTGTTGTTACAGATTCACTGTATTAAGCCTAAATGCTTTACAATATAGAAGGCACCATAATGATTCACATCAGAGCCACCAAAACAGATGCCAGTATATTAAATTTTATGTTGACTAGACTCAGTTTAAGTCACAATTAAGGCAGAATTTGTACTTGCTTCATGAAGCCATGAGTGTGGTAGGGGAGGAAAAGAGACAGCAACCAGGTAGAGATTTCTTGAGCCATTCTGCTCAGGAATGCATACATAGGGCAGCATGCTCACCAGACTCTCTGTGGCTGCTACAGAAAAACACCATGGGTTTGTGGGCCTGGCTAAACCCAAGTCACCGGGCCTGACGCCTCAAATGCAATCAGGATGTTAACCATTTACCTGCCAAGTGCTCCACAATGCACCCCAGGAATGGGGAAAGGAGCACCTATGTTCTCTTTCCTCATCCTGCCAAATCTTCCACAAACACACACGCATTTACCTTGATGACGTTTGCCTTGCGGACACAAGGTTCTGGTGAAAAGCAAGAATGTTTGTCTTTCCTCAGTTAGCAATAAGCCAACAGATAGCAGAGCCCAGGGTCTTTCAGGAACTTTTGGCTTGTCCTAGGATTGGGTCTGTAATATATGCAGCAACTGAACAAATAATTCTATAGGCCAGAATTCTTGGAAATAGCCTTTTCAAATGAAGCTGGGGAAAAATATAAATGGAAATACCCTTCAGTCCATTAAAAACAAGTCTGTATATTTAGAAGGGTAGAAATCCAACGTCCTGTATTATTTGGCCTTGAAGTGAGAACGAAAAATATGCAGCTGGTAATACTCTATACAGGATGCAAACCTGACAGCATTCTAACAGGATAAAATACTGCTGGTGACAGGTTACTAAAGTACTTGTAAAGAGTGAATATTTACTGTATAAGGAGTAGTGAAAATTATATAAAACAAGAAGCAAACTCTTGCTTCGAAAAGATCATTTTAGGCTGACTTTACCTAGCTGCTGAATATAAAAGTAACATAAAAAAATGCTTGTTTTTACTCAGTCATCACAATTCATTCCCCTTCCTGTCTGTTCCCCAATGTGGATTGGATGTACAACCCATCATCTCAAGCATTGTAAATAACTTAGCTTGCACTTAAGTGGCTGATCCTCAGCTGGTGTAAATCAATATAGTGTCACTGAAGCAGATTTGCACTTGCTGAGGATCTGGAACTGAGGCACAGAATATTTCACTATCTAGTCTAAACTCATTTTGCATCATAATATGTATCAAGGCACATTTTGTGAGGGAATCTGCTTCATATCAATGCAACTCTTCCCTTATTTTTAGTTGCTTTTAATTTTGAATAATACCATCTGCAGCTGAAATTGCAAGTGACTTTACAGCTTTCAAATTTCCTCTTGAATGAACTCGAGCATTCTATGTAATGTTCCTAATACAATATACATTATATGCTTCTTTAGAGAACTGTAATTACAGAGTCTCTATGACAACAATTCACAAACCTGCAATTGTCTAACATTATATTTCTTCCATGCACAATGCAGCACATCAGATCATGTAAGAAATTTCCCCTCAAATAATTTAAAAATCAACATTTCCCTGTTGCAAAGGTTCACAATCTGAATGGTATTATTTATACAAATGCAGTGTAATTTGTAGCAAACTTTCATCTTTCATTGGTAATAAAAATTCTTTACCCATTGCAAGGCTAGAAATTGCAAGGTTATTGTTAAAAATCATCTACCTTTGACATTGACTATGTTGGCTGAGACTAAATCCAAACCTATCTTCTCAAAAACTGTAGAAATGAAAAAAACGTCTCTTGGTTGCTATAAACAAGCAATGCCTTTCTCTGGAATATTGTTGGAAAGACAGATTTTGAAAGCTCTGTTTTACTTGATTTGCTGCTGGAATTGAATTCTCTCCTGAAGAACAGCTAGCAGTGAATATGCCCCTGTCCATCTGTTTTTCAGTGACCTTGTAAATACAAAGAAACCACACCAAATTCAGTAATATAAATGGTTTTAAACTCAGTGGTCAAATTCCCTAGCAAGAGTGGAAATTATATAAACTAGCAGCCCAGTAAATCATGGAAATATGGAATTATCTGTGGGTCACTGACTGTCCAATTGTATTGTTTGTTCACACCAACAGAGGTGTAGAAAGTCTAGCTTTGTAAATTGTCAGGAAAGGGGAAATTTCCTGGGCAGTTTACATCTTTTGTTAATCTTTTTCCTTAACACTGATCCATTGTTGTACCCTTCACAGTATTTCTTACTTTTTCCTCCCCGTCAAATAAGAACAATTTACCTTTGATCTCTTTATAACATTTCTCTTAGTTATTTCTACTAAAGACAGGTCTGCTATCCAAAGTTTGTATATCAAAGTGTATGAGGTCCAGGGTAAAATCCTGACCCCAAAGAAGTCACCGGAAGTTTTATCATTGATGTCATTCTTCAACATTGCCAAAGTTTTGGGTTGTTTGGAGGCAGGATTTCAGATTGGTCCAGTAAAGAGACATTTGTTATACATGACACTTCGATTTGGCTCCAACAGATTCTTGTATGTTCAGAATATTCGAATCCAGGTGTTTTGAGTCTGAGTGTAGGACTAATTTCCAGACAAGGGTCACTTCTCCTTTGCATAGTATTTTAATGGACTGAACATCCCAAGGTCTCTGAACTTGTCTTCACAGGGACTATTTTTTAAGCTTGTTTTGTTCCTTAAACTCTCTTCTGAACTCTGCGATTTTTTAATCAGTTGTGAAGGACTGAAAACACTATTTGACTAACTATTCCTGAGCAGGGAAGAATAGCACTCTTGCTTGGTTTTCAATTTGTTTCTACTAACATTATAAATAACCTGTGCTTTTTGAAACAACATCACACTAACTTCTCTTCCATTTACCATTCACCCTAACCCAGATAGTACTATGCCCTTATCTATATTTGTCCATTTGATTATTCCCTCGTTTGCACACCCCTCATTAACATTGCATTTTTCTTTAACACTTTTCTATACCAAAGCAAAGTACCTTTTAATACAGTAACCTGAAGTTTCTTGCCAGATTTCATGTGCAATGTAATTGGTGGCTTTGTCAAGATTTTTAGTACCTAGAAAATTATTACTACTGGGTACTAGTTCCCAAGCTGTATAAGATGACAGGTTTGTTCATTACAATTTTATTCAAAAGAGCTCAGTAATTTGTATTCATTTGTGACTCGGGTGTCTAGCCAATGTTCCTCATGAGATCTGTTATAAAGGAACTTCAGCTGCGACAGACTTTGAGTCAGCTGCAAAATGTTAAAGATGTCCAGTGTAAATACATGCATCTTCATAGGCCACACAACAGCCAGAGATAATCATTTTTCAGACATTCTTACAGTCAGGATTTCTCTGAATTGTTTTCTCTATAACTGATCTGTCAGCCCTAATAAACTGTAAACTGTTTCAACTATTTAAACCTATTTAAAATTATTAGAAAAAACTCAGATTTTGGTGTGCATTTGACATTTTGCTGTTTGCAGTTAATTATGCCTGTCTACCCTTTAGAGCCTTGTAAATCCTTGCAAAAATCAGTTTTCACAATTTGGTTTCATTTGAAATTATCGTGTTAACCTCTGTTCTTATAAAAAAAAGCTTGTGAACAGGTACATACAAATGTCAGCAGCACTTATTTTCCAGTTTGATGTTGTAATAAAATGTACCTTAAAACAATAAAGCAAGCTTCAGTCACTTGTCTTATATTCAATGTCTTTATACCTACTGGGCTACACTCTTTCTGCTTCTCTTCCAGTTATTCTCCTTGTATGGACATTCAAGCACAATATGCTATGTTCACCGTGCAGGACCATGACAAATATAACATAAGCCTGAACTCAACAACAACTTAAAATCCTCTTCAAGGTGCACACAGAAATGCAAAGTTCAGCAGGCAGCAGAGTTAAAGCAAAGTTACAACATGTTCCTTATCAAACCCAACTAAACAACAGTGATGTTTTAATATAACTAAAAGAGGGTTTTTTTGGAAACTAGCGAATAATTTTTTGAGGTAGTCCTTAGATAGCTTCCTATTAGTGACTATGATTAGTTCATTTAAGCATTAACTTAATCTTAAACTGTGGATGGGGGAAAATCTAAAGCTCAACATAATTTCATCCTTACCCAGAATAACAACTCCAATTCAATCCAGTACAGGTGTCTGCCTAATTAAGAAGTTTGTATTTTGCCCCTATCAGAAGCATAGTGATCTCATTGAATGCCTGGGATGGGTTCATGCGGGGCCAGGTGAGGCAGGGGGCAAGGGAGAGGGGTAGGTGGGTATGCTGACCACAGTACATGGGAGATGGGGGGTGCAGCAGCATCTCCAGCAGCAGCCCCATGGCCAAGCTTTCTAGAAATAGATACTGGTGCCCTGTTTGCTCCCCAGCCAAACATATATATTGGGAGTAGGGCTGTACCTGCCCTGTCAAAGACTTCCTAAGGGGAGAAGTACCATTCTGCTTGCCCCATTTGCCTCTCCTTTCACCCTCCCCACTATACACTGGTTGATGTGGCTCTCTGTCCAGCTCCTGTGGCCAGGCAGGGGCCGTCCACTTCCATAGCAAAGACTCCTGGGGTGGGGGGGTTCTGGCACCCCCTCATGGTCTGTGCTCAAGGTGGGTGCCCCACTTACCCAACCCTAGTTATGCTACTAGCCCCTAGTTTGGATTTAAAGTCCTGACCTAACAATGAAGGCTGACTGACAGGTTTTAAAAATGTAGTTGCTGAGGGGTAATGGGGTTTTTGGTTGTAGCTGTGTTGGTCTAAGGACATAGGCAGGCAAAGTTCTTTGGGTAGATGTGATATCTGTTATTAGGCCAACAGAGTAGTTGGGGAAAAGTTCTTTGCAAGCTTTCGGGCATAAGCACCCTTCTTCAGGCATTATGCCTGACAGCTCGCAAAGAATATTTTTCCAACTACTCAGTTAGTCTAATAAAAGATATCACATCATATCTACCCAAAGAACCTTGCCTGCCTCGCTGGGTAATTCTAATGGGATCCCAAAGACAGTTCTTTGCCCTACACTGATTTACACTTTTATCAATGCCATGAAAGAAAACATAAAATTATTGCAGATTAAGTTTGCAGTGGACACAAATTTTGGTACATAAGGTAAATAAAGAGAAGGATATTTCACTGATGCCCAGTGATCTGGATCGCTCAGTAAGATTGGTATGAGCAAATACCATGTATTTTGATATGGCCAAAATTAAAGTTGCACATGTAGGAAGCAATAATACAAGCAATGTTTATAAGATGGGGAGCGAGTGACATTAAGAAGGAATGGGGAACAGATGATCAGTTGAACATGAGCTCTTTGAAAGTATATGGAGGTGAAAGACAAGTAGCAGTGGAGAGGTTCTGTTATCTTTGCATTTGTATACTAATGCAACTGTTACTAGGGTGCTGTGTCTCCATCTTTGGTGTCCATGATTCAAGGAAGATATTGATAAATTGGAGAACATTCACGAAGGAGCCACAAAAATTATTTAAAAAATGGAAAAACTTGTGTTATGGTGAAAGACTCCAGGAGCCCAACCTGCTTAATTTTACCAAGAGATTAGGAGATGACTTGCTCCCAGTCTGTAAGTACCTGCATGGGAAATATAAATTTGATAACAAAGAGCAGATAAAGGTATAAGAAGGTCTAGTGGCTGCAAGCTGAGGACAAATTCAGGATAGAAATAAGGTGGAACAGCTTACACAGGATTGCGGTGGATTCTTTATCTCTGGAATATCTTTTAAAAGGTGCTCAAAAAAGACATACTCTAGTTCAAGCAGGAGAGTGCTGAGGCCTGTGTTACACAAAATTTCAGACTAGCTGATACCTTTTGGTCTTTTAATAAACGAATATCCTGGTACCCTCTATACCAGGGGTGGGCAATTATTTCGGGTGGAGAGCCGTTTACCAAATTGTGGCAAGCTGTGGAGAGCTGCATGGGTAGCCCCGCCACTTGGCAGGTGCCCCACCCCCTGGTCACCATCTTGGGACCAATGTCCCAATGTCTTGGGACCAGTGTCCCAGGGCCAGCACTGGTGGGGCCTAAAGCAGCATGCAGGCTGGCAGGGGTCTGTGGAGCCGGGCTGGGCTGCACCACCAGGGAAAGGGGGCAGCAAGCCTGGCTCCATAGAGCCCCTGCCAGCTGGGACCCTGCTCTCCTGCCATCCTGCTCTGGGCCCTGCTGGTGCTGGCTCTGGGACATGGGCATGGGCCCTGTGCTCCCATGCCCACTCACTCCCAGTGCCCCCCACCCCCACGGTACAGGCTGGGGAGGGGCCACTTTTCCCCGTGCTCCGCATCAGCTCATCCCCAGCTCGTTCCATCTTTGAAAGGAACCAAGCACAGATAAATTTTAATTTTCTACAATTTTTAAGGGGCCTCAAAGGCCAGATAGAATGGCCTCGTGGGTCAGATCCAGCCCGCATCCCTTATTTTGCCCACCCCTGCTCTATACTACTCTGTTCACTTTGAACGCCCCAAATCAATCATTTCCTCAATAAACAAGCACAGATTTTTCTTGAATACGTGTAACCTAGCAGGCTGAAAAGAACGCTATGTGTTTTATCTAGTTATAATGAGTTGTGCACTCTCTCTATATTCACTGTGCTACAAGTACAAAGCTCCACAGGCAGAAATGATTAAACAATGCCATCACATGTCATGCAGTCTATCAACAAATCCACATTGACACTAAAATTATTTTTTCATACAAATGTTCCATTTTTGAAGGGAAAGTCTATCTTGGGCGCATTGACCTGGTGGGGTAACAACCAATCAGCAACATTCTAAGGACTGTGGTTAGCTTTACTGTACAGGACCTTGATCTTGAACTGATGATATGGGTCAGCCAAGAGTGATAAGCAATGGCTATCATATTTGTTCAGAGTGCTGATTGCTTGCAAGGATTTCGGAAAATGAAAGGCTAAAAGAAAATAATACTTACAGACTTTCAGGCATAAAGCAGCTACCCACATCAGAAACAAGAAATCCCTGGAAAATTCTGTGATTTGTGACCCTCTACATTTATTCTGACAAAAATTCCTGGGAACTACTCTAATGAAAATGAAGATTTCTTGAATTTGATAGATTCTGCTCTGAAGCAAAACTTATACCCATGGTCTCCAAAATCCCTTGGGTTTCTATTACTGTGTTATATTACCTGCAATGTACCAAAGAAAAACTCTGACATGGTACACTTTCTTCTGAGCAATGCTAGTATGGTTCATTTTACACAGTCAAATCATGTTTATAACAAAGATTCTGACACAGGCAGAAGGGTGCAGTGGATAGAAAACTTGATGGGAACTTGTGATAGGCGTAGCTCTAGTCCTAGCTCTGACTTTGGGCGAGTTACTTTATTTCTCTATGCTTGTTCTTCTTCCCATGCCTGGTCTGCTCTGTCTGTTTTGGAGTATCTCTACATAGGAATAGCTTCTTGTTGTGTGTTCCTAACACACAGGGATTTGATGACAACTCTACATCCTTCTATAATACAAACCATAAATAATAATAAACTATGTTGCTCTATTACTATACACCTTAATGCAACTGATCTTACAAAATGCACTATGGAATTTGAGGGAGCTCCAACCTTACAAAAGTAAAATTGTATTTTTGTTGCCATATTCCTGGATTCACAGAAATATGCAACTACGCATGATTCTTATTTTGTGTGTGTGTGTGTTGTTTTGCTGATACACTACAGAAGTGTAACGCTTGTTTCAGAGGCAAACTTCATAAGGAATTATAGATTATCTTGTGTAGTGTTTATGTATTTATTCCCATGGTCAAAAATTATAAAATATGAATATCATTTTATTATGCTGTATGTTGCTTGAAAGCTCCTGAGGCTATTAGGAATGGAACAGGCAAGGCATGCAATAAATATGATGCCATTTACATGTATAATACAAAATATTAAAAATCTTAGCAATTATCCCAAACAGCAAAAAATGTCCCTTAAAGCTATAGAAAACCTGACAAATTAAATCACTCTCAGTTAAGCTGTACTAGAGTCACTATGCACTGATAAACAACAAGATTAGGAAACTAGCATGTCTAAAGTTACAGGGATATGAAAGTTAGATGAAGCTGCTGTGGGGGTTAATATAGGAGAGAGAACTTCAAGAGAGAAGTGTACTAAGAGCCTAGGACAGGGAGAGGTCACATGGGTCATTAAACCCAGTTTCAGGAAACCACTGTCCAAAAAATCCTAAAAAGCATTGTCGCAAGCCCCCCTATGATCTGGTAGATTCGTGGGGTGTCAAGCATGGTTTCTTGAGGTTGTTTTACTGATGTGGCATGTGTAATCTCTACAGCTAGGTAGCTTCAAGCTGTATTCAGCCTTATTGTTCTTATGCCTATCTGAATTGTAGTTATTGATATAAATGTAATTTGATATATCTTTATATTTTAACCAAGAGTGTTTTACTAGGGCAGAGGTCACCTTAAATCTTCCTTGTCTATTTACTCTTGGAAAAGGCAATGGCTGAGAATTAGCCTCTGACAGGAGTGTGTTTTCTCACCATCTTCATGGATGTGCTCTAAGGCAGGGGAATGAGTCCCTTCTAGATAACAACAGATTTACATTTTAGAAGGAAAACCCCCAACGTAAGTAACACCTAAAAACAGGAAAGCTAAAACCTCACAGTTCTTGCCAATCTGATCCAAGAAAAAAAAATCTGTCTTGACCCAAAACCTGTCAATCACTTTGACCCTGACCAAAAGAGCAATGCTCACCAGACAGGAAACAGAGAGGTTTCATAGTGCTAGGAAGCCCAGCATATTTCATCCCAAACTCCCTCCTTTACCTGTGGCTAACATCCAGTGCTCCAAAAGTAGTTGAAAAAAAATCTAGATGCTAATAAGCATTTTTGGGGGGGGAAAAAAAACTCTTCCTTGGAACCAGTAGAAGCCCTGAAGCATTGAATACTACCTACTTCTGACACAGGATTATCTTCCAACCCAGTTGCAAGTATCCTTAAATCCAGAAACTTAAATCACAAACACTGCTTATCAAACCAAGACCTGTCTAATTATTATATCCCTTCCACAGATACCCCATCAATGGATGTATTTTCTATAATATCGTTTCCTGTCATGCTCTACCTGAAGTGCATCAGGTTCGTCTTCACCACTTCGTCCAGAAGATCATTCTAAAACTTCAGTCCTCTAATGCTGAGAAATGTCTTCTAATTTTGAGTCTAAATTTATTCACAACCATTGTCTCACCCTTTGATCCTGTACTAATGTTGGTCTGCTAGGATTCCCTCTACCACCTCAGATTACTGGCTCATCTGCTCAGTGGCCAAAAATGAACATTGGACTCCTTTTAATGCTTCCAAGGAAGGTCAGAGAAAAAATCCCAGAAACCAAGTTATATAGCAGGCAAAATAAATTCTTCCAGATCCCTATAGGTGTTATAGTCCTGAAACATTACATTTAATTATGATCCTTATCCTAATATGAAGATGTAAATGTTGTGAGCATGTTCAAGGTCCAAAATAGGAGGCAAAAATTGGACTCAAATCCACAGATGCCAGGACAGAAAGCCATCCAGTCTAATCCCTACAGCACCTAAGCGCACAAACTGAAGAATTTCTCTTGAAACTGACTCAGTGGATCAAACTATGTCTTCTAAATCAATAACCAATATTATCTTACAAGCGTCAATATCAAGTCTATCACTTGCACTACTAAAAAGTTCCAGTGTTTAATTACACTCGCTGTGAGAAATACACATTTTATTTCAAGGTTAAATTGATCTAACTTGAAGCCTTTGGACCATGTTAACCAGGTTAAAGGTCCTTCATTATCAAGTGTCTTCCATATGTGTAATTACCTCAAAACAGTGATCAAGCTACCTCTCCCTTCTCTGATAAACTATGCTGAACTTTCTTAAACCCCATATTATAAGATTTGTTTTCAAGGTATACTTCCTATTGTGTTCCCCCTTGGCATTCTGTCCAGTACTTCCATACACTATTATTACAGATACTAAACTTAATGTGCCATAATTAAGGCACATTAACAAACATGTAGATGTGCCCAAGTTTGTAGATGTAACCAACTTCAGCCAAATTGCTCTTTAGCCTTTCTTCCACATCATTACATTGATTGCTTGTATTGAGCACTTATACACAATGTCCCCTAAATTCTTCTCTGAGTCTCCGCTTTCTAAGATAGTCTCACCAATCCTGCAAAAATAGCCTGAACTGCACTCAGTGATGTTCCATGTGCAGGACTCCTTATATGTATTTTCATATCACAATCCAGGGTCATATCTTTTTAGTAATGATACACCAGAAGAACGTAAAAAGGGAGCATATATGGAACAAAGAGCCATTGATACATGAAAAAGTTTTGATTAGTTCAGTCCACATCGTTAAACTGTTTTCACACAGCTATTTCTAGTAAAATCCTAGACCAATGAATGAATCTATAATTCTCTTGCTTATACTATGCAAAGTTATTGTAATATAACAAGGAAATCAATGGAGCAAAAAATTCCATACTATTTGTAGAATTGGCTTCTGGTGGGTATTCTTAATTCCTTGGGTCCATGGTCTCCTTTCCTTTAAAACAAGGAGAGAGGAGCAAAAATCTGAAAGAATGTGGCCAGTGAGAGAAGGGAAGCACCGGATCTGTTGCATATTCCAGTCCTACAGAAGCCCTTGTATCTTGAGGTCCCATAGTTGAACCGTCTAACTGACAAGAATTGAGACCAGGAGACTGATGTTACTCTAAAAGTGGCAGGGGTTTCTGTTAATCAGATGATGAACTATTTGAGTGAGATGCATCTGTAGGTGGCAGGGAAGTATGCAAATACCGTTCTTCAATCAGCTGAGGAGATATATAGGGTGTACTAGGGAGGGTGTATAACTGTGTATACATGCCCTGATACCCTCAAAGTTTTCTTGCAGATTTTGAGACAACTTTGAATTAAGTGGATCCTTACATGCCCCATACAGTCACTTCTTTGTATATGTCCATGATACAAATTTCTGGATGCAAATTCATGAGTAGAAATTTTCAGTTTCCTGGCTCTGTTTTTGTTTCATGAGGTATGTCATGGTCTTAGATTCATAGATGTCAGGGTCAGAAGGGACTTCAACAGGTCATCAAGTCTGACCCCCTGCCCTGGGCAGGAAAGAGTGCTGGGGTCAGATGACAACAGCCAAATGCCTATCCAGCCTTCTCTTAAAAACCCCCGAAGTAGGGGAGAGCACCACCTCCCTTGGAAGCCCATTCTAAATTCTGGCCACCCTTACTGTGAAGAAGTTCTTCCTGATGCCCAGCCTAAATCTGCTCGCTATCAGTTTGTGACCATTATTCCTTGTTACCCCAAGAGGTGCCCTGGTGAACAGAGCATCTCCAATCCCTTTCTGTGTCCCCCTAATGAATTTGTAGGTATCCACAAGAGGTGTCCACCTCTCAGCCTTCTCTTGCAGATGCTGAAAAGATCTAGGTCCCTTAGTCTCTCCTCATAGGGCTTGGCCTGCAAACCCTTAACCATATGAGTGGCCGTCCTCTGGACCCTCTCAAGGTTATCCACATCCTTCTTAAAGTACGGCGCCCAAAACTAGGTGCAGTACTCCAACTACAGTCTGACTAGTGCCACATAGAGGGGAAGTATCACCTCCCTGGTCCTATTTGTCATGCATCTGCTAATAAAGTGTGGTTAGATTTGCTGATGATTTTGTCACACTGAAGACTCATGTTCATCTTTTCAGCGAACTCAGGCGATTAGTGAAGGATGCACTGCAGAGTAGTAGTTTTGAAATGATGGGAGCCCAAGAAGGGTGGCTGTGCCTTAAGGAAGCTATCCTTCTCGCACAAAGCGAGACGATCCCCATGCGAGGTAAAAGAGGGAAAGGGGCCAGGAGGCTTCCCTGGCTGACCAGAGAAATCCAGGGCAGACTAAGGGCCAAAAGGGGAGCACATAAAAAGTGGAAACAGGGAGAGATCACCAAAGAGGAATATACCTCTTCTGCTCGTGCTTGTAGGGAGGCAGTTAGACAGGCCAAAGCTACCATGGAGCTGAGGATGGCAACCCAAGTAAAAGACAATAAGAAATTGTTTTTTAGATATATAGGGAGTAAAAGGAAGGCACAGGGAGGAATAGGACCCCTGCTAAATGGGCAGAAACAATTGGTGACGGACAGAGGGGACAAGGCTGAACTCCTCAACGAGTTCTTCGCCTCAGTGTTCCTAAGTGAGAGGCATGACAAGTCTCTCACTGGGAGTGTAGGGAGGCAGCAGCAAGGCACCAGACTTCCATGCGTGGACCCTGAGGTGGTGCAGGGTCACTTGGAGGAACTGGATGCCTTTAAGTCGGCAGGCCCGGATGAGCTCCATCCGAGGGTACTGAAGGCACTGGCCGACATCATTGCAGAGCCACTGGCGGGAATATTTGAATGCTCGTGGCGCACGGGTCAAGTCCCGGAGGACTGGAAAAGGGCCAATGTGGTTCCCATTTTCAAGAAGGGGAGGAAGGAGGACCCGGGTAACTATAGGCCAGTCAGTCTCACCTCCATCCTTGGCAAAATCTTTGAGAAAATCATCAAGGCTCACATTTGTGAGAGCCCGGCAGGACAAATTATGCTGAGGGGAAACCAGCACGGGTTCGTGGCAGGTAGATCGTGCCTGACCAATCTAGTCTCTTTTTATGACCAGGTCACAAAACGCCTCGACGCAGGAGGAGGGGTGGATGTCGTATACTTGGACTTCAGGAAGGCCTTTGATACGGTATCCCACCCCATACTGGTGAACAAGTTAAGGGGCTGTGACTCGGATTACTGCACAGTCCGGTGGGTGGAGAATTGGCTGGAGGGTCGAACCCAGAGAGTTGTGGTGGATGGGTCGGTTTCAACCTGGAAGAGTGTGGGCAGTGGGGTCCCGCAGGGCTCGGTGCTTGGACCGATACTCTTTAATGTCTTCATCAGCGACTTGGACGAGGGGGTGAAATGTACTCTGTCCAAGTTTGCAGATGACACTAAGCTATGGGGCGAAGTGGACACGCCGGAGGGCAGGGAACAGCTGCAAGCAGACCTGGACAGGTTAGACAAGTGGGCAGAAAACAACAGAATGCAGTTCAACAAGGAGAAATGCAAAGTGCTGCATCTAGGGAGGAAAAATGTCCAGCACACCTACAGCCTAGGAAATGACCTGCTGGGTGGCACGGAAGTGGAAAGGGATCTTGGAGTCCTAGTGGACTCCAAGATGAACATGAGTCGGCAGTGTGACGAAACCATCAGAAAAGCCAATGGCACTTTATCGTGCATCAGCAGATGCATGACAAATAGGTCCAAGGAGGTGATACTTCCCCTCTATCGGGCGCTGGTCAGACCGCAGCTGGAGTACTGCGTGCAATTCTGGGCGCCGCACTTCAAGAAGGATGCGGATAACCTGGAGAGGGTCCAGAGAAGGGCCACTCGTATGGTTAAGGGCCTGCAGGCCAAGCCCTACGAGGAGAGATTAGAGAAACTGGACCTTTTCAGCCTCCGCAAGAGAAGGTTGAGAGGCGACCTGGTGGCTGCCTATAAGTTCGTCAGGGGGGCACAGAAGGGAATTGGTGAGTATTTATTCACCAAGGCGCCCCCGGGGGTTACAAGAAATAATGGCCACAAGCTAGAGGAGAGCAGATTTAGATTGGATATTAGGAGGAACTTCTTCACAGTTCGAGTGGCCAAGGTCTGGAACAGGCTCCCAAGGGAGGTGGTGCTCTCCCCTACCCTGGGGGTATTCAAGAGAAGGTTGGATGTGTATCTAGCTGGGGTAATGTAGGCCCAGCACTCTTTCCTGCTTATGCAGGGGGTCGGACTTGATGATCTATTGAGGTCCCTTCCGACCCTAGCATCTATGAATCTATGAATCTATGAATCTTGGAGTCCACTATGACTCTGAGATCCTTTCCGCTTCTGTGCTGCTGAGAGGGTCATTCCCCAGCCAGTATGTGTGCTGGATATTCTTATGCCGTAGGCGCAGCACCCTGCATTTGTCCTTGTTGAACTGCATCCTATTGTGTTCTACCCATTTTTCAAACTGTCCAGGTCTGCCTGCAATCATTCTCTACCCTCCAGTGCATTCCCTTCACCCCACAATTTAGTATAATCTGCAAATTTGGACAGAGTACATTTCATGCCCACATTCAAGTCACTGATAAAGACATTGAAGAGTACAGGTCCAAGGACTGAGCCCTGAGGGATCCCACTGCCTGTATCCTTTCAGGCCAATACCAACCCATCCACCACCACTCTCTGCCAAGTCAATTTGCCACCCACCAGACTGTATAATCACCCAAGTCACAGCCTCTTAATTTATTTATGAGAATTGGATGGGATACCTTATCAAAGGCCTTACTAAAATCCAAGTAAATGATATCCACCTCTACTCCTGCGTCTAAGCATTTTGTGACCTAGTCATAAAGAGAAACCAGATTAGTCAGGCATGATCTACCTGCTGTGAATCCATACTGGTTGCCCTGCTGCATTATTTTTCCTGCTGGACTCACACAAATATGATCCTTAATAATTTTTTCAAAGACTTTTCCAAGGATAGAAGTGAGAATAACTGGCCTATAATTACTCAGATCCTCCTTCCTCCCTTTCTTGAAAATAAGGACCACATTGGCCCTTTTCCAGTCCTCCAGGGCCTGGTCCGAGCACCACAAGCACTCAAAGAGCCATGCCAGTGGTTCTGCTATGACACCGGCCCATTCCTTCACTGCCCTCGGATGCAGCTCACCCAGGCCTGCTGACTTAAACACATCCAGTCCATCCAAGTGACCCTGCACCAAGTCAGCATCAACAGTTGGTGGGCTGGTCCCTCTGATGCCCATCTAAGAACCCATTAGGAAACTTATCTTGAGCCCTGTTCAGGAATACTGAGGCAAAAAACTCATTGAAGAGCTCAGCCTTGTCCCCCCTGTCTGTCACTAATTGCTCCTGCTTGTTCAGTAGGGGTTCTATGCTGCCCTGTGCCTTCCTTTTACTCCCTACATACCTAAAAAAAGACTTTTTGTTGTCTTTAATTCCTGTTGCCAGCCTTAGCTCCATAGTTGTGTGGAAAGGCACTGTTGATGCCTGCTACTTTAAGGGCCGAGTCAAGCAGCCAGCAGATGCTTGATTGCAGCAGACATTTTGGGACCATGGTCACCTAAATAAACAAAGTAGTTTGCTGCTGGAAGCCAGGCAGCAAACACCGCTTGGCTAAGCTGCTGTCTGAGAGCATCTACAAGCAGAAGCAGGCAGCTCTTGGTCCTGGACATGACCTAAAACTGCACCCTGCCAGGAGTAGGTGGCCCAGTGGTGCTCCCAGTGGCATGGGAACCTCCAGGAAAATACCAGACCAGTTACCACCCTGGTGGAAGGCAGGTCAGGGTGCCTCAATAATCCCTAGCCCCCACATGTGGGTAGCAGTTAGGGCAGGTACAGTTATGGCCACCTGAGCCCTGACTGGGGAGGGAAGCCCCATAGCCCCAGTGAGGAAGGGGAAGATGTGGAGCCCCAGTAAGGGGGAAACCAGAGGGTTGGGAGCCCAGTGTGTGTGTGTGTGTGTGTGTGTGTGTGTGTGTGTGTGTGTGTGTGTGTGTGTGTGTGTGTGTGAATTTGTATAGAGTTGTCCCGGGAAGGGCCAGGGCAAGCTTGGCTCCAGTCAGGTAATTGGCTGGCCACTACCCCGGTGAAGGTTGTGAGAGAGGCCCAAAAGATGGTATGTCTGCCACCCAAGGTGTGCACTAGTTAAAGCCTATGGCCAAAGGGGCCCACTCCAAGAGGAAGCAAGGTGATATAAGTTGCTGATGTGTTAAAGAGACCCTGTGAGAGGGTCTAATGAGAGGAGGGCAGTATCTATGCATGTGTGTCTGAGGCCTGACAATGAAGGCTAAGTTTGGTCCAGCTGTAGGCTGGCTGTAGGTGCAAGTATTTGTGTCACCTGGATGCAATCTGTGAGGCTTGGGCTGTGGTGTAGGGGAGGAACAGAGCTGCATATAGCACCCCCTGGCATCAGGGCAAGAATGGGCTGCCTCCTGCCTAATTAGAACCAATTAAGAAACAACAAGGCATGGCAGGAGGAATGAGGCGGGCGGTTGGCCCAGAAACAGGTGGGCAGGCCAATGGCAGACCGGCCCCAGGAAGACCCCCTGTTACAAGTTGCTTTGGCCTTTCTAACTGCCTGCCTAAAAATGCGGGCCAAGTAGGTATTCTCCTCCTTGGTAGCTTCCCCCTGCTTCCACTGCCTATATGCCTCTTTTTGCCCTTAGGCTTCCCTGGATTTCTCTGTTTAGCCAAAGAGGTTTTTTGGCCCCTTTCCCCCCTTTCCCTCCCAATGAGATTGTTTCCCAAAGGATCACTTCCTTTAGTAACGACTACTCTTCCTGGACTTGCATCTCACCAATACTCCTATTCTGCAGTGCATCATTGACTAAGCTCCTGAGCACATTGAAGTTAGCCTTCCTAAAGTCAAGCACTTCCACCCTACTAGTTTTCTTTCCCACTGTCATGGGATGGGGTCCCCAGGGATGGCTGTAATACCCCTAGGGCTCCTTGACAGTGCCAATCCTGCCCAACAGGCACCCTCTTTCTCACCTGCCACGTCTTGTTGTAACCATAATAAAAAGGGAAGCTGCCCTCAAGTTTGTATTTTGGGCATGGTCTTGATGGACCCCACTGAACCCTTGGGTTCTCAGACCCCTTTTTGGGTCCCATTCCAAAATGGATGCATCTTATGGGCTAGATGCATGGCTCCAAACCATCCCTTTACTATGCCCCAAGCCTTGCAGATAGTTTAGCTTGGCCTCCAGTCATCACTGGGCTTTCTGAAGCCCTGTCTCTTTCTCAGCAGCCCTTAGCACTGGACTCTCCACAGCCCTGTCTCTTGCCTGGTGCCGGGGTCTGCTGACCCCCGAATACTGCATCCATTCTGGCGCTGGGGTCTGTTCACCCCCAAATACTGCATCCATTCTGGTGCTGGGATCTGTTCATCCCCAATACTGTGCCCACACTGGCGCTGGAGTCTCCACACTGTAGTGGGCCCCCAATGAGGCCTCCTCCTTCCCCAGTAGCTTCAGCCCAATCCTACAGTCTACAAACAGAAATCAAAATACAAGTCCCTGGGCTATAACATAATGCAAGCAGCTCAGGGTGTACTATGTCCCTTTAAATGAATCACCCTTCCCCCAGCACTATGTGGCTTGTAGGCCAGGGTATCTGGTGAGCTCCTGAAGTCCCTTAATCTTACCAGAAGCAGAACAGGCAGTCAAGCCTCTTCACTTAGCTTCCTCTAGGAGAGCTCCTTCCCCCTTGGCTGCTGGCAGAGAACTGACTCTCTGGTCCCAGCCCTGGGGTTTATATATGCCCCAAGCTGTGCCTCTCCTGGTCAGCTGAGCACTTGCAGATATGGGCTAATTCCATCATTCCACCTGAAATGGTAACTTACAGCTGAAGGGTACCTGACTAACTGCTATGGCCCTCTCCCTAGGCAGTTTCTGCTCTTAAACAAGCAGTCACCTTAGTGCCCTGTGATACCCACCTATGCTGTATGGTGAATTTGACTGATTGATGGTCACTGTCCCCAAGGTGACCACGACTCTGCAGCTCCCCTACTAGGTCATCCCCCATAGCCAACACTAAGTCCAGTAAGGCACTGCCCCAGTGGGACCAAATACCTCCTGGGTTAGGTGAAGGTCCTGTACACAGGTTAAGAACCTACATGAACGGTTGGATTTGGCTGACTGCTCCTCCCAGCAGATTATTACTAGAATACTAGTATTACTAGATTACTAATTACTAGTATTAACAGATTACTAGATTACTAATATCCTAGATGATTACTCTCAGAGTGTATAGGCTGTTAGGTTTTTCAGACATGTTACACAAAAATATCAGTTTTTTTACTCTGCATCTGGAAATATTTCCTTTACAAATGGATAATTACTGCATACAAACAGGGGGAATAAGAGTGCTTTGGGATCCTATGACCCCAGCTGACTTCCTGCCCTTTGGGCAGGGGGCTGGACTCGATGATCTCTCGAGGTCCCTTCCAGCCCTGATGTCTATGAAATCTATGAAATCTTTGGAAAAATGTTCTCATAAAATCAACATATACAAAGCCAGAATTTAATGAAAATAATTTGATGGCAAAAAATTGGAAACCATTCATATTGTACTCTGTGTGTCTCTACTGTAAATTATAGTGCTTCCTGGAGTGGGAAAAAAGCAATAAAAAGGAAATAAAATATTTACTTTATTGTCCTGCTCTTCTAGACTGGGCTAGGTGGTGGACTTTATTCAATCTGTATAATTGAGAAGGGACCAAGAAAGTTGTTGAATACATTTTCTCTGATATACATTTGCACAGGGAAGAGTACAGGCAAAAAGCCAGGTCTGACATTATTAGCTGTAAGAGTCCTCACAAACATCTTTGCAATAATTTGGAAAAAAAAAAAAAAAACCAAGCTCACTCTGAAATGTGTGTGCATCTCTGGCAGTGCGCCCAGTTCAAAATTAGGAGCTTTTGAAATGCTGAGCCATAAATATTCTTAGATTCTTAGAGATATTTTCCTGTCCCCACCTAGTCCACCACCATGGTTGAACAAAGTAGTATGCTCTCTTCAGAGAACAGTAACACTTTACTTCAAACAAAAGCTGGCACAGTTTCTTAAAAAGGAATTACCATACCAGTTACCACTACAAACCAGCACACAATATATCTTGGAACTTGATAGTGTGTTTCTCACAATTGCTGACAGCCACATGTTGTAGAAAAAAAAAAGTGTAAATCCTCCATAATGGACTATACAGTAATAGCATGTTTATATAGGAAGTTTCCTTCTAATCCCAGATACACTTTGGGATGCTTATATTCTAAAGCATGGTACATATTATACATGATTAAACTGGTTAGTGTAGAAAGCATGTGATAGTGTTATTATATTCTTAAAATATTATAGCATGAGAGTTTTACTTTTGTCCATTTTAAATGCAGGATTCCCCTCAACATTTTATCTTTGCTTGTTCTCTGCCTGAAAAGGAACAGTAATTTGGAGTATTAAGTTGTTCTCAACCTTTTTAGACTCAAGGCACCTCTCACTGGACTCAAAGCACCCATCCATAACCGTTGTGACTTGAGTACCATTCCATTTCAAAAGTTAGTTTATTTTTTACAGCACTTCCCTCCTGGCAGAAGGAATGTACTTATCTGCTTATCTCCTCACACTGTGTGGTGCCTTCAAAAAACTTCATGGCTTCCTGACTGAGAATCACCAGTTCAAACTGTCACAATAACTATACTACAATTTGTCAAACGAAGATAATACATTAAGCCAAACCCATCTAAAAAGCCTAACTTCATATTACAAACTAACCTAACTAATCAAGGTGACAGATCAAAAAGTATTTGAGACCCTTAGCCTCATTCTCACTCTCCCCAAGAACACAGGCACAGTATTCTGCCGGGCAAACCCAGCCCGGGGGTGGGAGGGAGGTGTAGCCCAGGGGCTGCGCTGCACCCACCTGCACCAGGCTGGGTTCCCAGCTGCTTGAAAACCGGTGGAGCCTTCCCCAGCCCAGTCATAGCACTGAGGAGGAGAATCAGTCAGGCTGAGTTCCCTTCCCTAGCCCAATCATAGCACTGGGGAGTTCCCTACCCAACCCAATTGTGGCGCTGCGGAGGGGTTCCCTTCCCCAGCCCAATCAAAACATTGAAACAGCATCAAAACAGTGAAACTGTTTCGACAGAACAGAACAGTGTTTTAAAAAATGAAACAAAGCTTGAAATGAAACACTGTTCCATCAAAACATGTCGAAGTAGAATGCTGCTGTTTCGCACAGCCCTAATGCTTAGGCAGCCTAGTTGTCTGGCTCCTGTACACTTGAAATTCTGCCTCCTCAATTTTCTTGACTTCTCTCAAGTGAGCTGTTGCTTATGAAAGCTTATGCATCTCTAAATTAGTCTAGTGGGGGCCAGCCTTTTTTGCAAGTGCCATAAAACAGCTCTGCACCCTCCTCCAGTGCCATTCCAATCCCTTTCCACTGCGCAATCTGCTACTTTGCTTTCTGCTCCATGTCCTGTGCTCCTTGACCAAGCTGCTGTTCTGCTTCCTGCTTCCTGCCCTATTCCCTCTGCGACCTACCAGTAGTTGCCCATGCCACTTGAGGGAATTGGGCTGCAGATTGGCTACCCCTCCATTAGTCTATGAGGTACAACTCTACCTTGTCCTTTGCCTTATTTTTCTCATAAATGGTATACCTCAAATTTTGCCTGGGTTTACACATACTGGCTTCAGTGTATTTACTTCTAATTTCCAGTAAGTGAGATCAGAATCAGGCACCAAAAATACCTTACCTGAACTTTTTCTGACCTTTTTAAATATAAGTTTCCTTCTAAGGCCACTGGCGTTCATTTCTGTTTTAATGATGCATCCCCTTCTTTCTTTTTCCCTGGTTCTACAATAGCTCCTTCTGCTGACAGTAATCTTTGTCTCCATTTGTTTGCAAAGCAGTCCAAGATTTCTTATTACTACTGCATAATTTTTCACAGAAGCCCGTTTCACCTCAGTGAGAAAGGTCTGGTCTTGCATAGCAACATTCAGATGGTTGAGTAAGTCACAGGAGAATAAAAAGAGCAGATAAGTGAAAAATATTGTGTACAACTTGCATAAAGAGCCAAGTCATCTATTCTTTCAAAAACATTCACACTTTTCAAAAGCAAGCACATATAAAATAGACTGTCTGTGACTTTATTTCTCTGCGTATCTGTAAGACTGAATAAGATTTAATTTATTTAGATTAAAGAAAAATATAAACTTGTGATCATTGGGTAACCCTGCTTATCACCAAGAAGGTAGCTTTTAAATAGACTCCTTTAATAGGTATTTGTTTTAAAGAGATTTTTTTCAAATTGAAGGCAGAAAGCTATATCCTCCAGTTGTGTAAATCAGCATAGCTTCTTTGCTTTCCCTGAAGTCACTGGAATTATTTGAATAAAATTATACATATGCTGACAGGATTGGGACTGGATCGTGTTTTAATTAATCTAATTGGGTGTTGTCATTTCTGACTCAAAAAAAAAAAAATCAATGAACGTGTTAAAAAATGATAAGCTCCAAGTTACTTGCAACAGTAATTCTAGGTATATTTACCAGAGCGATCCTACTTATAATATAAAGACTGCTGATAATATCTTTTTAGTAATGAATTAGTACTGAAAATATGCTAAACAACTTTAATTATTCTCTTGACTGATCTGCTTATTTAAATGAAGAAAAGGTTTAGCATATAAAATGCATAGTTGTGATTATGAAATTTGGGGTCGCAATAGCAAAAATCTCCCTCTCTCTCCACACACTGTTTTCTTTTATAGTTTGGCTAGGAAAAGAAGTCAAAGTTATAGAAGGGCTTATTTCACTTTAGAAAATGAAGAGGCAGAAAGAAGGGAGATGAACATGAGCAATGGGGACAACTCCCATTTGATCTTAACTTCATGGGTATGATAGATCTGATAGACCTCTACTCCATCACTTGCAGTGACCACATGGAAGGTCTCTTTGGGTACTTATGTCCTTAGGAGCTGGCAGTTTTACAAACAAAGCTGCAGAAAATCAGGTATATGGATAAGGTTGAGGAATTCCCATGAGCAGTGCATAGGCCTGGATATACTTGCACCCAACATGTACACAGCTATACAAGATAGGAAAAGTGGTATGACTGTCATGACTGCACAGAGCGCACAGATTGGTAACAAGGGTCATTTGTTTCTGCAAGAAGTATTGGGGCCATTTATACATCCTTACTAGCTAGCCTCCGTGGGCCTCTAAAGCAGCTCACAATTGAGCCTTATACACGTAAAGCTTCTATTGTACATGCAGGTACAAGAGTCAGCAGAGTACAAGATCTATCTAATACATCTATTTACAAGGCTTTAGTGTTTGACTCCACATGGTGGCCTAGGTGTTAAAATAAGAACTGCCTTGCAATGGCAGTGCACAAAATAATAATGGAGTAAAGAGAAGGGCAGGCTCCTGTAGGAGTGTAAAATTACAAAAAACCTGATTACCAGCAACAGTGCATATGAACATATAACAAAGTTATTAACCAACAGCCCCCCTGCCTTTGTCTATATATTGATCGTGGTGAAAATACTGTTCTCATTGCCCTGCAGTTCCACTGTAGCAGATCATCAATTTCCCACAACGAATATAGTCAGAACAAGCCCACACACATGCATATGTTGCAAAGTACAATGTGGGGACTAGATACAAGTGAATGGTATAAATGTAGGTACTGTCTAGCACCATCGCACTGTCCTCTCCTGGCTCAGAGGGAAGCCATAGACACAACTGTAATTGTGAAGAGAATCACAGTGAGTACTCAGCACAGCAACAGCAGGGAACACTACTGGCCTAGGGTACAGTCACTCTAGTATGATCCAATCTAGTTTCCCCAGTGAGTCTCAGACAAGTGCTGGCTGTAGCATTTTCACATTTATTACAGGAACTGAATAGAGGTCTTGCATATCAGAGACAAAAAGAGGAAGCAGGAAAAATAATCTTCAGAAAAATCACAGCAGGAACACGGTTTCACTTCAAGTTTCTTGCAAGAAAAACACCACTGCATTTACTTGTCAGATAACCAAAGTTGGCTTATTTGCCCTTAGCCAAGTGATCAGTAAGGTTATTTTTCTAGATTGTCTGTCACGGGGCGGGGCCCCAGGAGCAGCCGTGATCTCTCCTGCACCCCTACCATGCCAAGTTGCCCTTCTAGCACCCTCGTCTCGCCCGCCATGTCTTTGCTGTTTATATAATATTAATGGGAGGCTGCCCTTCCTGGGCTTCTCGGACCCGGTGCTCTTGCCCTCTACGGATATCTCTTGCTGCACCCCCCCAGGGCGTCGCGTGGCTCCTTCCGCCCCAATACCACGCCCAAACTTCGCCGGTGTTCCAGACATTCTTACGTCTGTATGCTCGCCCCTACCTGGGGTCTCTCAATACGCGCACCCTCTCTCTCTGGGGTCTCTCAGTATGCGCGCCCAATATACTCCCCCTCCTGGGCTTCTGTTCACCCTCTTGCCCTTTTCCGGACTTCTATCCTATAAACACCCTTTCCTGGGTCTTTCCACTATAAGCGCCCCTCCCGGGGCCCCTCAGCGTGTCAATATGTACACGCCCTCTCCGGGCTTCCTGCCCGTGCGCTCAGCCCTCTCCGGCTTCTAATCGCGCGCTCAGCCTCGTCGGGCTTCTATTCTGTACGCACCACGTCTCCGCCGGGTCCCTATCCGCACGTCCGCCCCTCTCCAGGCTTGTTCTTGCGCGCCTGCCCCTCTCCAGGACTTTTACCACACACTTGCCCTTCACCGGGACACTGTGCCAGTAGGAGGCCAATCGCTCACCCTGGAGCCTCCTATTCTAATCT
Source organism: Crocodylus siamensis (assembly GCF_052110815.1). Lineage (NCBI taxonomy): Eukaryota > Metazoa > Chordata > Crocodylia > Crocodylidae > Crocodylus > Crocodylus siamensis. The sequence goes on along the minus strand of NC_143398.1, from coordinate 219,902,732 downwards.
GCCCTCCCTGGGGCTTCCTCTTCCCGTGTGCCTGCCCTCTCGGGGGCCTACGCTGCGCTTCTCACGCTCCTCGCCCTCTCGGGGGCCTACGCCGCGCTGGGCAGAATACCACCCCCCCCACGGGGCCAGGGTCATGACACCCCACAACGTCACGCCTCTCTCCAGTGCTCAGCCACAGTGCCAGCTCCAGCACCAATCATTGTGCCCTCCCAGGGCACCCAGGAACCCCCCCACGCCACTGGGGAGCTCCTAATGAGGCCTCCTCCGTCCCCTACAGCCTCACCCGGTCCTCCGGTATTACACAATCACTACAACAATGAACATAAAGCCATGAGCCCACCGGCTGTAACACAAAAATCAGCCTACCAGCTATAACGTAAATTCCTTGCAACCTTGGCTCTCCTTCAAAACCTCCCTGTCAGGGTCCTCTCTACCCTGTACCATGATGCCGACACTCAGGCAGTCAGGCTGCTCTGCTCTGCTCTGCCCCGCTCCGCTCCGCTCTGCTCTGCTCTGCTCTGCTCTGCAGTGGAGCTCCCGCTGCTCAGGCTGCCAGAGGAGAACTGCCGCTAGCCTTTGGCCTGGGCTGTTTATAAAAGCCTGGCCCTGACCCCTTCCGGTCATGTGACCAGCCTGGCTGCTCTGGCAATCAACACCTGTGCTGTCTCAGGGAAATTCAGCAGCCCTTATTCCTAATGTCAGTAGCAGGCACCCTAGTACCCTGCTACATTGTCTATTGTATAGATTTTTTCTCATTTGCTTTAAATCTGGTGGGGTTTTGGCCAGATAGTGGAGGCTTTGCTTGCACTGGTGAGTATTTAATCAACCTAGTAGTTCTGCTGAAAGCAGCATCTCAACCTGGCTATTTATAGTGGGGGAAAAGCCTATAGGTGAACTGGGAATGATGTTTCTCTCAAAGGGAGATAGACAATATGCTACCTGCAAGCTTTCAGTGGTCCTGACAAAATAATAAAAAATATACCTTAAAGAAAAGTCAAAACCTGCCAGCTGATAAACTAGATGTGACCTTTCCTCCTCTGACTTCTCTAATGAATAACTGAACTTTTTACTGAACGGTTCCACTATTTTCATTGATTCTCTACACTCTTATTGTGCCTTTATGTACATTCAATTACAATATTAATCAAAAAACATGAGAAAGAAGTTCCTTTACAAATTGAAATATGAATCTGGGATTTGGAGAAATGTTTAACTCTTATTAATTCTACTTATATTGAAATATTTGAAGGTATTTTAACACCCTGGCTGCCAAATTGCAGTCTCTTCCACAACATTATGTTAAACAAATATTTTCTTGTGCTTATTTCATTGTCAAGTGAGGCAAGATAAAGAAAACCTTTTCTGTGCTACAGATAGCATTACAGAAATTTTTACAAAGCAGATTTGTTTTGTTAATACATATTTTTTTCATTAAAGCCTGATTAGGTGCTGTTGCTCTCATTAGATTTTGCCTTTGTTCATTTCAGAGGATTTCACCACAAAGCCATGGGGCCCATTCTGTCCTACTAGCTCAGTACCTCAGCTACTCAGTCCTTCCCGTTGTTACTGTCCTACAGCAGTATGAAGCTAAAACAATGAAACAGGAGAACAGTATAACTGTTCTGACTTTATAGTGATAAAGATAATGGCAAAAACCAGCCCATTTCCACAGTAAGTAGTGCACTTAACATTCCATTTGAAAATTTGTGCTGTGCCTCCAGTAGATGCAACACAGAAGCATAGCCGAAAGGGGGCAAGAGACATGGCTTTTTAATCCACTTTTGTTGATATACCTCTCAGTGTACAGCAGAAAAATTCTAATAATTAAATAAATCAATAGCTCATCACAGCTTCACAGTACAGGATACAAGTACAGTGAAAGGATAAATACTACTTACAGTGGGCACATCTACATGTGCAGTTTAATGGGAATTAGCCTATTTTAATGCGCATTAAAGCATTACTAAAATGTGCTATTTAGTTAATGCACATTAAAATGGGCTAATGCGCATTAAGCGTCACTTTAAAAACATGCTCTTTAGTTAATGAGCATTAAGACAGGCTAATGTACATTTTCTTAGTACCTCACAATGAAGAGCACCTATACACGTGCCGAACATCTGCTCCAATGTGTGCTAATTAGCACGCATCAAAGCAGACTCGATTAATCAAGAAATCAATTAATCAAGTCTGCTGGAATGTGTCAATTAATGCATTCCAGCAGCTTCTGTGTTACAAGTATTCAGCATCTCCACACCTCAAAATGGTGGTTGGGGTGCTTGAACTAAAGCTCATTGAACGAGCTTTAGTTCAAGCACCCCGCCGCCATTTTGAAGCTCAAGATGCTGAATACACGTGACACTGTAGGCACTTTAATTAGAGCACCCCCATCCCCGACCCTGGAGTATGTGTATAGATATCCAGAGATACCAGATTTAATGTGCATTAACTAAAGCACATTCAGGCACATGTAGACATATGTCTGAGCTCTTAAATGCTCAGATAAAATAAAAACCCTTACTGATCAGCAGGAATCCTGGTTTTCTCTGATTTGAAAAAATCCCCAATTTTCAGATTAAAAAAAGGAACCCAAAAGCCACATTTTTTTGTGATTAAAATGAAATACTACAGATAGATAGATAGATAGATAGAATAGTGTTTCATTTTAATCATGGAAAAATGTGGATTTTGGGTTACTTTTTTAATCCGAATATCAGGGATTTTTTTTATCAGAGAAAGCTAGGATCCCTGCTGATCAGAGACATACCAGTATTTAGAAAGCATTTTATGCATAAATATCCAGATTATATGCCTAAATGCTGAGCTGACCATTTTGTACTCACGTTGCTTCATTCTTGAAAAAATAGTAAATACTGAATTCACTTTGTAGCTGACATTGAGCATTTATATAATTATTTCTTGCTCACAGGCAACAGTGAAGACTCTGAATTCATTTGTTAAGTAAGTATATTTACACAGCCACATGCAGGAACTTGCTAATGCTTAACATGCTATTTATGTACATGTATCTATATACATACATAACAATATACATATGTGGCTTACCATGCTATGTACCTATTAAGTATCTGTGGCTAATAAAAATTTCAGGCTAATAACTACCTGTTCCATGAAATAATCTGATGGAGAAGTAAAAAAAAAATATGGTGATTCAGTTTATGGGTGGTGTTAGTCAAGTTTCTGAAAAGTGGCAAAAGGAAATCTTAAAAGTGCAAGAAGACCTACTCTGTAAAGCACCACATAATTGAACGAGAAACTAAAATCAAATATGTGTGTAAAAGTGAGCTTGAATCTTATACCCACAGAAACTTATTACAAATTAATAATGATTTTAATTTTGGTAATATCATAAAGATATACACGTACATTGAATAGCCTTTCTTAGTATGCAAAAATTTGGGCACTTGTGAGCAAAATCATGTCTCTCTCCGGTATTTTTTCTATGCTTATATGGCAGTGGTAACACTGAATGTAAAATTTGCTCTGAAAGCACTGACTGTTTTTTAAAGTTTGCTTGGATGCCTTTTCAAAGCTAAGTTTAGCTTCAGAGGTGGGAATGGTTCTGCTTTGAGCAGGGGATTCATATTTTTCATAGATTTCATGGACATTAGGGCTGGAAGGGACCTCAGAAGATCATCGAGTCCAGCCCCCCACCCGAAGGCAGGAAGTCAGCTGGGGTCACAGGATCCCAACAAGATAAGCATCCAATTTACACTTGAAGGAGTTCAGTGTAGGTGCTCGAACCACCTCTGATGGCAAGCTATTCCAGACCTGTGGGGCTTGGACAGTAAAGAAATTCTTCCTGATGTCCAGCCTGAAAAAGTCTTGCAGTAGTTTATGACCATTCAACCTTGTCATCCCTTGGGGCGCTCTGGTGAACAAACGTTCCCCCAGATCCTGGTGGTCACCCCGATAAACTTATAGGTGGCCATCAGATCACCCTGAGCCTGCGCCTTTCCAGGCTAAAGAGCCCCATGGCTCTCAGACTGTCGTCGTAAGGTCTGTTTTCCTGACCTCTGATCATGCGTGTGGCTCTTCTCTGGACTCTCTCAAGCTTCTCCATGTCTTTTTTGAATTGTTGGGCCCAAAACTGGACATAGTACTCCAGCTGTGGCCTACCAAAGCCGAGTACAAGGGGAGAATGAGGTCCCGGGATTTGTTTGAGAAGCATCTATGAATGCAAGCCAGCATTTTGGTCGCTTTACTAGCCGCAGCATTGCATTGCAGGCACATGTTCATTTTGGGGTCAATGACAACCCCCAAGTCTCTTTCTTCCATAGTACTAGCCAGCATAGCACTGCCAAGCCTATAAGGATGCTGCAGGTTTTTCCTCCCAAGATGGAAAACCTTGCATTTTTCAGTGTTAAACACCATCAGGTTCTCATCCGCCCATTTGCTGAGCCTGTCCGGGTCAGCCTGGATAGCCCTCCTGTCTTCAGGTGTGGATGCTTTGCCCCAAAGTTTGGTGTCATCAGCAAACTTGGCCAGTCCGCTTCTGACTCCAATGTCCACATCATTAATGAAGATGTTGAATAATATGGGTCCAAGGACAGAGCCTTGGGGGACCCCACTGGTCACAGGACACCATGATGATTGACTTCCATCAATTACCACCCTCTGGGTCTGACCGCAGAGCCAATTTCCCAGCCAGCAGATCATGGTGGGACCCAAGGCCACAATTGGCAAGTTTTGCCAAGAGGTGACCATGGGATACCAGATCGAAGGCTTTTTTGAAGTCAAGATATATGACATCAATCTCTTCTCCCTCATCCAGGTGATAGGTCACCTGGTCGTAGAAGGAAATGAGATTGGTCAAGCAAGACCTACCCACAACAAACCCATGCTGGCTATCCCTCAGGATGTTGGCGTTTGGGCAGTCCATTAAGAATGCCCTCTTTAATAATTTTTTGTAAGATCTTCCCCAGGATAGAAGTCAGGCTGATGGGCCTATAGTTAGCCGGATCCACTTTCCTCCCTTTCTTGAAGATAGGCACCACATTGGCCTTCTTCCAGTCTTTGGGCACTACACCAGAGTGCCAGGAGTTCTCAAAGATCCGTGCCAGAGGCTGGGCTATGATGCTCGCCAGCTCCTTGAGTACTCTGGGGTGTAGATTGTCAGGGCCAGCTGACTTGAAGGTATCCAACCTCTCAAGGTGGTTCTTTACAAGGTCAGCATGGTTGGAGGGCAGGGGATTGAACTAGATGACTTCCTGAGGTCCCTTCCAACCCTAATTTTCTATGATCCTATGAACTATGTGTTGCTTTATGAGCAGTCATAGAATACAGACTAAGAATTGGGATGTTTCCTTTCTATTTAGCACAAGCATCACGGCCACCATCTCATCAGGCAGCAGGACTTAATGAAGGACCTCCAGAGTTGAAAGCATGAATCTTTATTCCCTGAAATAGAGCCAGCTCATGGGCTCATAGCTATAACATTCCAACACTCTTTGCCCACATCCCTGATGTATATAACACAAAAAGCATGTTTGCAGATGAATAAAATATGTTTTACATATTCTTTTCCCATCAGACTTTCTATGAATCTTCATAATCAGCTAGTTTGAAATACTCTTCTATACTGTGTTGCCTGATTCCCCATATACTGCTCACTCTAGGAAAAAGTAGAAATATATGCCAAACTCAAATACAGTATGCCTTAAGAAACAATCTTCCTCATGAAAATTAATCATAACAATAAAAGAATATGACAGACAGCTCTAATTTATCTCAAGAGTATAGCCTCTCTCCATATGACTGAAACATGGTCAACATCAGCTACAAAGAGAACTCAATATTTACTTTTTTTCAATTATGAAACAACTCCAGTAGAAAATGATCAGTTCAGCATTTAAGCATATAAACCAGGGGAAAGCAATTATTTTGGGTGGAGGCCTGCTTAGCAAGCTGTCGAGGGCCACATGGGTAGCCCCTTGACAGGTGCCAAACTCCCAGTTGCCATCTTGGGACCAGAAGTCCCACTCCTTAAGCCCCAACCTTCCTCACCAGAAGTCCCTCCTCTTTCCCCCAGAAGTACTCCTTTCAGCAAAGAGTTTTGCCATCTCAGAACCAGAAAAATACCAAACTATACTCTAAAAATCCAACATCTACAACATTCATTAATTTGATTTCAAAAAATATTTTGTCCTGATTTACACGTTTTTGTGTAGGGTACATAAAGGTGATCGTACAATAGCTTAAAATGAAGTCTTACTCGTATAAAGTGTTGGGGGGTGGGTATAGGTTTGTGGGGGCTGTGGGTGTGTAGGTATGTAGGGGAGGGTGTGTGGGGGGTTGGATAGGCATGGGGGTGGGCATGGGGTGAGGGAGCATGTGAGTGTGTTTGGATATGTGGGGCGTGGATGGGTATGGGTTTGTGAGTGGGTGCATGTGTATGGTGGGGGGGTGCTTGTGAGTCTCACCCTACAAACACACATACAGTGTGCTTACCTCATTGCTCTCTCTCTCTCTCTCCCCCTCCCTCATTGCACGCACATGCACACGCACACACACACACCCCTCTCCTGGCCCCAGGGTACCAGCGTGCCCCTGCTCCCACAATCCTGCAATGCAGCTGGGGGCCACCTGGGGCTGGAGCAGCCTCGTGTAGGGAAAGCTGCTGCAGGCAGAGACTTCTGGGTGGGAGAGGGTGGGGGTAGGGCTGGCCTTTCTTCTGACTCCTGCTGGCTTCCCCTGGGTCCTACTGCCCCTGGCTCCTGTCATCTTTGACAGGGAGCCCAGAGCAGATAAATATTAATTTTGTAAACTTTGTAGGTGCCCCACAGGCTGGATATAATGGCCTTACAGGCTGGATCTGGCCCATGGGCCGTATTCTGCCCACCCTCATATAAACTGATATTTCTACAACCACATTCCAGTCTAGGTGATCAAATATATAATTTGGGTGTTCCATTAGGGAGAGCTATGTGAGTAACTGATTTCTTGTTTGCTTGCAGTTCTAAAACAATTTTTAAAACATAAATTATAGCGACCAAAACTGAAATGATGAACTGAGAAGTATTTAAAAAATAGAAATGATGGGTTAGACAAAATGTGTTATTCAAGTCATTTGCAAGCTTTGTAAAATGCCTTTTAAGTGTTTTTAATAAAATTGAAATGAATTTGCAAACAAAAAGGCATTTTGAATTGGAAAAGCAAAATATCTACTTAGCACTAACTCTTCTACTATTTCATAGTTTCATAGTTTCTAGGGTCGGAAATGAGTATATCATCTAGTCCGACCCCCTGCCATGGCAGGAAAGAGTACTGGGATCAAACGACCCCAGCAAGGTATACATCTAGCCTCCTCTTAGAGACCCCCAGGGTAGGAGCCAGCACCACTTCTCTTGGAAGTTGGTTCCAGATCCTAGCTGCCCTGACCATGAAGTAGCGCCTCCTGATATCTAGCCTAAATCTTCCCTCTGCCAGCTTGTGACCATTATTCCTGGTCACTCCTGGCAGTGCTCAGGGGAACAGGAACTTCCCCAGTGCCTGCTGGTCCCCCCTGACTAGTTTGTAACAGGCCACTAGATCCCCCCTCAGCCTTCTCTTGTGGAGGCTGAACAGGTTCAGGTCCCATAGCCTCTCCTCATAGGGCCTGCCCTGCTGCCCCCTGATCATGCGAGTGGCCCTCCTCTGGACCCTCTCCATGTTGTCCACATCCCTCCTGAAGTGCGGTGCCCAGAACTAGATGCACTACTCCAGCTGCGGCCTGACCAATGCCGCATAGAGGGGGAGTATCACCTCCTTGGACCTGCTTGAGATGCATCTGTGAATACATGACAAGGTATGGCTGGCCTTCCTGACTGCACCCCCACACTGCCGGCCCATGTTCATCCTGGAGTCAATGATGACTCCAAGATCCTTTTCTGCCTCTGTACTGACAAAAATGGAGTTCCCCAACCTGTAGGTATGGTGCCAGTTGTTCCTCCCCAGGTGCACCACTTTGCACTTGTTGGTGTTGAATCCCATCCTATTCTCATCTGCCCACCCCTGTAACCTGTCTAGGTCTGATTGCAGCCTATTCCTCCCTTCTAGCGTGCCCACATCCCCCCACATCTTAGTGTCATTAGCAAATTTGAACAGGGTGCTATTTACCCCCTCGTCCAAGTCACTGATGAAGATGTTGAACAGTGCGGGCCTGAGGACCGAGCCCTGCGGAACCCCACTGCCCACATCCCTCTGCGTCAAAAATGACCCATCCACTACCACTCTCTGGGTATGGCCCTCCAGCCAGTTGGTGATGCATTTGACTGGGTGTCGACACCACAGTCCCCCAGTTTCTTAATGAGAACAGGGTTAGAGACAGTGTTGAAGGCCTTCCTAAAGTCCAGGAAGACTATTTCCACTGCTACCCCTACATCTAATGATTTGGTGATCTGATCATAGAAGGCCACCAGGTTGGTCTGACAGGACCTGCCGCTAATGAACCCGTTGTTGGTTGCCCCTTAAGCATGATCTCCCCTGCTGGCCCCTCGTGGATATGTGCCAGAATAATTTTCTCCAAAAAGCTTGCCCAGGATCAAGGTAAGACTAACTGGCCTATAGTTTCCTGGGTCCTCCTTCCTCCCTTTTTTGAAGATGGGAACCATGTTGGCCCTCTTCCAGTCCTCTGGCACCAATAGCAGTACTACTACATTTAATCCTTCATTAACAAACAAGAAAGGAGAGTGTTGCCCCCTCTTTACCTAATAACCCTGTATTGAGGCAATAACCAATATGGAAGGCCTGTATTAGAGTGGGGTTCACGTGTACCCAGTCACCATTGCATAGGGCAGGGGTGGCCAGCCCATGTTACATGGCATGGGCAGCTGTTGTTTGTGACATGCAAGTCCCAGGCACCCCCATTCCAATGCTCCAAGGTATAAACTCTATACACTTTGAGGTGGGGAGCAAGAATCAGACACTTGGGGAGAGTTAGGTCTTAACTTGTGAGAACAGCCAAAAAGTTTGGCCACTACTAATGTAGGATATTCTGGGTTTCAGTTGGTTCTCGTGTTGACATGTGGATCCACTTTGTATACAATACTTATCTATTTATTAGAAAAGGTGCTGAAACCCATGAATGTGCCCAACCAACCAGGTTATAGAGTTCATCTCATCTACTCTCTCTGGCTCTATAAATTTAAAGTGTTTCATTCAGAGAGAAAGACCTGCAACAGGAGGGAATGACAAAGACCCTACCACCCTGAAGCTTACTGTTTAGGGCACTCCACTGTGATATAGGAGAATCATTCCACTTCCCTCCTCATTCACAGCAAAGTTATGCGCTAAGTTTGCCCCCTCACAGCACTGTGTCTTAACCACTGGTGCTATAAGGCATTTTGAGGTAGGTCTGAGGTAGGTGAAAGAGCTTTTCTGAAGCTAATTCACTTCGTGTAAAAGATTTACATCTTCACTGAGTCTGAGAGTGTGTATTAGAGGGACTCTGTGGCCTAGTGCTTAGGACACTCAGCCAAAAAGGGGTATGCTTGCATTTTAATCCCTGTGCCATTTACGGAAAACAGAAATCTGCCTTAAACGTTGATCAACTCTGTGGAGTTTCAATACATACTGTATTCTGCCCCCTACCACGATTTTTCCCAGGTAGAGAAGAATCTGCTCTAATGCTTGACAATGAATTCCTGCTCTTCAGATTGGTTTCATTCTGGTCTTACTATGGTAAACTGAGATGAGAAAAATAAAATGAATAGCCCCAGTATGTGATGCTAACAGAGTATCATGTCAGTATGGATGCTAGAAGTAGTATTCTAAAAGACCAGAATACGCCCAAGCATATATTGACCAGCCAGCCAAAATTTCTACCACTACACACAAACTACTATTATTTGCAGAATAGAGCTAAGAGCTCAGAGAAAAAAAATGCTATAAGTAGTCTTCAGAGGGCAACAATAAATTGTAACAGCTCACATGCTAGCTCTCAAAGCTGTTTTTAAAAACTGGCAAAAGAAACAAAAATTCAAAAGACAGAAAATTCCCAGCACATGAGCAGGGTAAGCAAAGGAACCATTTTTAAGAACTGTATGGCATGAGACAGATTTCAGAATGCCAGACAATGTCACACTAGAAATTTCAAGTATTAGCTTCTCTCAAACTGTACCAAAAAAGCCTGGTACTTAGATCTTGAGCTGCCCAATTTACTGGCACAGTGTTCAGTATTCAAGCATAATAATTGAGAGAGAAAACAGAGTGCAGTGCTGAGGTCTGATTTCTTCCTCCATGTTTTCTGTGCTCTCTCATCTACTGCCCAAATGATATGCTATGTATTAACATATTATAGTGAAAAGCTATTAGAATTTCCATCTACCTCCCTGTGTTAGGGCCTTTTATAGTGTCCCTCATTCTCTCCCTCTGCTCAGGGAACAACAATTTTTTTTATGTCTTGTCCATAAAAGGTTCCTGTAGCATGTGGTGAAGTGGCCACATCTTGGAGTAGTCTGATTTCTTGGCAAGGTGATTACAAGTCTGAATCCCCTTCATAGAAAGTGCTAATAATTGCAACTTCAACTCTTTCACTGACAGCTAACTGCAGCTTCAAAACTATCTGCAAAGCCAGAAGTTAAGTTGAGATCCCTTTGAAAATACAGTTAATGTACTGGAATGTAACTTGAGGGTGCTGGCAGATGTGATGTTTTATCATGCAGTTGGCCACTGAAAGTGCTCTACAGCCATGCCCTGGCAGAAGTTCATAGCTTCAGAGCACTATAGAAGTGCCTGATCACGTGACAAATGAGCACTCATTACATGAGGGTTCAGATGAAGGCACTCCAAAGTGGAGGTATTTGGGTCAATACCTGCCCAGGGGCAGGGCTGGGTCCATGCAGCCCAGCTCCACCCCTGGTTCTGTCTCCAAGATGAGAGGAGGAGAAGGGAGGGGAGGGAGCTCGGTCTGGAGTATGCCCAGCCTGCACTGAAGGCGGGGACAGGTACTGAGGTCGCTGCAAACTGGAGCTCAATCCCCCACCACCCTGGACCCAACAGAGAACAGCTATTGCAGTGCTTCCCAAACATTTCCTCAGCGTGACCCCATTTATGACCCCATTTCCTCAGCATAACCCCATTTCCTCAGCATGGCCCCTCACTCCCAACCCACAGCCCCCCCACAAACCCAGGTGCCCCTCACTCCCCACCCATACTCCCCCTGCCCCCCAGCAGTGCCCAAGCCTCAGCTGCCACATGCAGGAGGCAGCGGCTGCTGCAGCTGCAGCAGAGTGCAGAGCCCAGCTTCCCCCCACTACCCTATCCCTCCCCCGTGGGCAACACTGCCAGAGCAGAGCTCATGGCAGGGAGGATGCAGGCTGCCCACTGCAAGTTTGGGGCTCCCTACACTCCTGCCCTCCCCCTGGGATCTCTACAGGGGGACCTAGCACAGAAGGGAGGGAGAGCCATGTCGCGCTGCACCACCATGGCTGCCAAGCTGAGCCACCCCCTGCTCGACTGGCAGCAGTGTGATAGCAAATCCACACTGCCACCACTGCATGTGAGCATGAGCACCACTGCGGATTTGTGCTCACCCTGCTGCCGGGTGAGCAGGGGTGCCTCACCTTGGCAGCCATGGTTGTGTAGCACTCCCTCCTACAATGGGTCCCACCCGCTGGGCAGCAGAGGTGGCTCCTGTCCAGAGGTGGTCCAGCCCAGCTGCAGCCCTGCACCCCACTTTGGGTGCAGAAATCTCAGGGGGCACATTTATCACAACCCCATTCACTGATGTTGCAACCCCATTTTGGGTCATGACCCCCAGTTTGGGACCTGCGGGTCTAGGTTGGGAGGGTCACCGTAACTCCAGGTTGGGAGTGTTCTAATTAGAACACTTTGGAGCAGGCATCCCGCACATGTGCAGGCACCCATGGTTTTAAAAAGAAGCAGCAAATGGTCTTCATTCATGCTGCAGGAGAATGAGGGATGGAGTAAAATCCCTAGAGCTATGGGCTTTTTATTCAAAATAAGCATTTTGTAGTCAGGTTGTATCCCAAGGAATCCCTGCCATGCACTCTTCTACTATTATTCATCTAGAGCCAGATCCAAGGGAATATTTAGGTGCCTAAAGCAGGACTTAGGCAGACCTTAGGTACTGAAATCCCAAACTGAAATCCAGCTCAGCCACTGTCTAACACGCTAGGCACCTCTCTGTTTGACATTAAAGATCTCGTGGCACCTAGAATTCTGCTTTTGGATCTCCCCAGGACTGGCTCAGCCTGAGCAGCAGCAATCATTTCTAACTTAAGCTCAATCAGAATCCAGGAATAAACTGTTCCTTTGCCTAAATCCCCTGAAAGGCCTGGTGAGGCCTTCTCTGGGTGTGCCTAACATATACCAACAGAAGTGGCTCCTCACAGAACATGGGGCACATCTGCACGTGTTGCTACGGTGACATTGTTACTGCCCCATGATGTACTTTTGGAAGTACTAAATCACAGAGCAGTACCAGCCCATACTGTACCGTATGCATGGCGTACAATTATTTTTAGCAGCTACTTCACCATAGTGGTGTGCTATAACAAGAGAGAGCATTGCTATGGCAAAGTAGCTTCTGGTCATGTGTAGATGCCCATGGATGCAACATTACTAGTGCATTGCTATGTCACCGTAGCATTATATGTAAAGATACTCATGGTGTATCTGTAAACTAACCTAGTGGGTTAGAGAGTCAGGTCTGATGTCCTCATCTTGATGAGGTTATTTTACCCACTGGCTGTTTAATGTAAAATACATATATAGTTTTATTTCCTTTACCCAGGGGAGTCCCCTAGCCACTAGGCTATGGAGTCATACTCAGACTTGTTCCCTCTCTTGCTAGACAAATGAATCTTGTATTCTTTGCTGCGAAGTGGCAAAGCTTCAACCAGGGGTAGAGATGTCTCCATACAGAGTACCCTACAATCTGATGATTAAAACAGATCAAAATTCAGGAAATTATTTCTAATGGTACAACTAATAGGACAATAGAAGAAGCAGCCTAGGGAAGTTCTATCATTTCCTTTGCTGGAAGATTTCAAGATGAGTGTGGGTGGACATATGTGGGTTGATTCAGGAATAGCCATCCTACATCTGGTCAGAGGGTAGAGGGAGAGGACCTTGAGGTCATTTCCAACCCTCTAATTCTAGGATTCTCTGCTCTGCTGGGTAGTGAGATACAGGTTTGAACCTACTCGGACTACACAGAGTATGAAACCTGGGTCACCCATCTCTGGGTCAAGGGCTCTGACCATCAGTCTATTATATTAACAGGTAGGCATTGGCACCGCTATCTCCACCTCCTTCTCTTATGCCCTGTTCAGTCCTTTGGAAAAATATAGTTTCATAGTTCCATAGTTGGTAGGGTTGGAAGGGACCTGAGCGGATCATCAAGTCTGACCCCCTGCCGTGGCAGGAAAGAGTACTGGGGTCAAATGACCCCAGCTAGATGATTGTCAAGCCTTGTCTTAACCCCCCACCCCCACCCCGGGTAGGAGCCAGCACCACTTTGCTTGGAAGTTGGTTCCAGATCCTAGCTGCCCTGACCGTGAAGTAGCGCCTCCTGATGTCTAAAGCGCCTCCTGATATTTGTGCCTGCCCTTAAGAAAGGATTCAGAGATCTCAAACAGACCTGCCTGAAGCTATGAACCAGAAACCCCAGCCACTGGAGTCGTGATTCAATCCTCTCTTCAGCATTTCCTTTTGGTTACTCATAGGCAGCTTCTTGTTCAGTGTGTGAGCCTCTAAGTTGCCTACCATTTTCCATGCAAGGTATAGGGAACCTTACCTTGATACTGCTCCAGGGACCAGGTATCTAAATATTAGGCACTATAGTGACTAGGTCTTTTATTGGCTCTAGCCCCTAAACGAAATTCAGCAAAAAGCATCCAGCTAACAGTCCTTCCAAACATGCAGACGGATCATTCAAAACTGCTACAGCAAAAAAAGCATTCAAATTCTTTTTATACAGTGGTCTGTTTAATCTTTCTTCTTGTCATTCAGGGTAACTTGTCGTACAATGGGAACCTTTCCCCTCATCATATCATGTTCACAGTAAACCATTCTGTAGCAATGAAATGCTCCAGTTTTATTCTAGTATTAATTCCTAAAAACCATTTAATGTCTTGCATATTCCTTCCCATGAATGTTATCCCTTTAATAATTTACAGTTATGCTGTAATAATGGTATTCAAGATACTTGAGCCAAATTCATCATTCTAGAAGAGCAAAAAGAAAAAAAAGAATGTGACCTTCTTACCGTTGTAACATATTTATGAAATAGATGTCACCGTTGATTGCATAGGAAACCATCAGTCCCTTGGCAAACTGCAGCACTAATTGCTGGGAATGGGAACATGTGGCTTATATCCCCAGTACAGGAATATCATCCCATAATAGGAAGGTTATGTCATTTAGTATGTTGTTTCCTTTTTGGGACAGTTTCCTGTGGGCCACCACCAAAGAGAGCCACATGCCATTGGTACATCCTGGCACTGTACCTTTTCTGTACGTTGCAGTTATATACAGGTTGAAATTCTTGGGCCAACACTGACATTTTTCTGATTTACCAAAGCTGATTCTGTCTCAAACCAATCACAGATTACATGTCAAAATTGTGCTGTAGGGCAGTGGACTGGTTGCTCAGCAACCACATTTGCAGTGTATTAGATATAGGGGTTTGACCTACAATATTCAAACCACAAGATGGGAATTTGGGAAGAGCTAAACAGAGAACAGACAAGGTAAACTGTACTTTGTTTAGTTCAGTGATTTTCAACCACAGCACCTTGGGTGGCTGGGAGATCTTTTTTAGGGGTTCCTTGGAGTGATTAACAATATTAGCATTGTTGGGTGTGCAAACACATACACTTGATTCACAAGATAAATCCAGAGATTTCAAACAGAAGTCCATGGTACCAACAATCATTCTGACCTGTTGGGGTCTTTCTGAGTTCTTTGCAACAGAAGAGTTTCCATAGCCAAGGAACAAGTGAAAGCTAATAGCTGGTATTTTCTGAGGGGTGCCTTAAGTCTAAAATGGTTGAGATTAATTAATTCAAAATTGGTCTAAATAAATGAAAACTTAGTGTAGATGATGGGTGTCAAACATACAGCTCATGAGGCTTCTTGTGGGCTGGACCACCCCCTCTGCAAGCCAGATTTGGTCCATGGGGCTGATTGCCATAGATCCTGGAGCCCCTGCAGCAGCGTTAATCCCACCACCCTTGTTTTGGCTCCAATACACAGAAAGTTAATGCCACTTGCCTCCCCCTCCCTCCCCTATGCTCTGCCAAAATCAGGGCTCTTCATCATCCTGGAAACTAAGATCAGCAGCAGGAGACAAGGAGGGGCTACGTGGCACACCAAAACAGTGGCTCTAACAGCCAAGGGAATTAATGACGCCACCGCCACCACTTGCAGGTCATCCAGCCTGTGGGAAGCCCTGAGGTCCAGATCACCCATTTGACACCCTGGCATAAAGCATTTCAAAAGGAAAAAGGACCCTGAATTATGCTGCCAAAAAGGCCTCTATGGCAAAATGTTAATTCCTTAGCTTGCTGCTTCTTTGTTTTGACTTGCTGTGGAACAAATCTGGTATGGAAATAATGTGAAAAGGAACATGACATGAAATGTTGTGGAAAACTGAAATATTCATCCTGCAAGCATTTTTCTTAATTACAGTAAGAAAATAAAAGAAAATTTGGCGTGATGTATGTCCCTTCTCCCACTGATGGAGTCAATAGCAAGTGGCCTTTCTACTCTCATTCAGTGTATTGGAGGTGAGGGCAGCATGATGCTGCTGCTGTGTGGGAGTATCATTCAGATAACGAACAGCTATTTTCCTAGCTTCAGAAGTTAGGCAATATTTTTTCATGTAAAATAAGCAAACAGAACTTCTGACTACAGGTATATGGGGGGTAGACATTCCCACAGCTCCAGTCTGGTCTTCCAACCCCCAGGCCACTTGTTTTTTGAGCACATGAAGTCTGGAAGACAATCCTTCTCATGCATTTCAGTCTAGCCTCTCCTAACCAAGCAACTCATCCTCTTGGTGCATGATGCCAACAAAAAGCATCAGCAGCCCTGTAATTCATGTTTCCACATTACTAACTATAGTGCTTTCTAGCTTCAGTCTACCACTGTTTAATTAGCCAACAGGCTGATGTTAGTATCACTTTACAGTTTACAGAATGCTCTATTTAATTATTGAATACCATCTTCTCCACCACCTCTCATTCCAGCTTCCCTTTTACCAGACATAATTCTAAACTCTAGCTAAGCAACTCCGGCCAAACTGTGAAGCCAACATCAACACTGTGTACCCTGGAAGTCCTACATCTATTCATTTTAAAAGCATGCCTAAAAACAACCAGCTGCAACTTCACTACTAAACTTTAGTCTCCTCCTCCCTGCTCCCAGCTGTCCAATTGAGTCAGACCATTTTCAGTTTACATTTGTCATATTTATGAGAAGACTAATTATAGTTAATATTTGCATTGTTAAAGTAATGATGATCTAGTGAGATACCAAACACTCTTGATTTGGGGTTTTCTTCACTGTTGAAATACCCTTTTTGTAGCAATCATAATATTTGAAAGCATGGTTATAACATATTTGCAATATGGATAAAATGATTACAGTAGTCTCCTGCAAAATGTAATTTCCCAGTAATTGGTGCCTCCTACAGTGCTTCATATATGCATATTAATCCTTCTCCTCAAGCCTTTCTCACATTTCTCTTCCTACGCTATGCAAAGCAGACTGTGAAACTTCCCCAGCAAGCCTAATTTGAAGTACATATTTTCTACTGGCTAACCAGCAGCTCCTGTGCAAAATAAAGATTCTCACAATGGCAAAGAGTTTCTAATTATGCTCTGAGATGCTGTTCCATGCCTGTGACACAATTTGGAGTTGTGCTTCCACTCGTAAATGATTACATCTCCATTTTTTGAATGTCAGCAGGTCTTCTGAAAATCCTGCTTATTTTTCTAAATATCTCATCTCCTCAGATGATAACAGTATTTCTGGCCTTGTAATTTAAATATTCTGAGAGATGAAGTAATTGATACTTTAGACAGAATATTCATCATATATGAGGAAAAATCAAAGAGTAATATAAGAGATGACTACAATCTACATGTACTTCTGACTCAGCCACTTATGAGTAATGGATTTTAGCTCAATTCATACTAACAAAGAGCTTTCAGTGAGAGTTTTGATTGTGGTAGGAAAGCAGTTCCAACTTCTCTCTTCTTTGCCTTCCTTCACCTTTCCCAAGGATGGAACTTGTATTCGGAAGTGGTGCAGACACGTGTTGGATGCAACCCTTAATTCCAACCAAATGTATACGCACCTGAGACCAAGCTACCAGAATCCTAGGCCTGGCATGAATAAGGAGGTCCCCTACAGTCACATCCCCATAATGTTGTCCCAGGTCTTTCCGTCAGCAGGGACCCCCATCTCAGACCGCTTGGAATGGGAACGTTCCCTAAGGAGCAGTGGCTGGGCCCACTTCTCTGTCCTAGCAGTCAGGCACATGTACAGAGTCTTCTTTTCCAGTGATACGGGCATGGCTGAAAGAACAGTAGGAGGCAGAGTTACCTATAAAGATGCATGAAACTGCACCACCGTACCTCAAAGCTGCTACTCTAGGCTGCTTGCCATCTCAGGCAGATGGTTACCATCAGAAAACATTTTAAAACTGTTCTCCCTGAGGGTCAGGAGGTTACCTTGAACTTTTAAATAAAATCTGAAATTCTGATATAACCATATGACTCCAGGAGCTGGTGCCTTAGATCCAGCTCTAGAGAGCCAGTATACCTAAATGCACAGCATATATGGGGAAGAGATGAGAAATAGTTCCCATAACCTTAGAGCTAAAAGCTAACTAGGTCCCAGGAAAAATTTAGAGCAAAATAACAGCAGTTTTAATTCACTGAGAGGAATAAGTCCCCAGCAAGCAAGGTCACCCCTCCAAATCTCAAATGTCTATTTATGCCAGCAGAGGTGAATGAGAGCCCAAGCTACTAGTGAGTATTGTGAGAGAGCACATTTGCAGCGGTGCTGGGAACGTCTCCTCTACCACCACACAAGGCTTTGCGTGGGGGGGACACAAGGCAAATTATAGCCTAGCATGGGCTTGCAGCGTGTTTTTCAAGACAAAATTCTGCAGTGCAATCGAGGCTCCTTTCCTCAACGTACACAGGGACTTAACCTCTCAGAGGCATACCTCCAACAGCTTCAAAGGGGTTGTGTTCACTTACAGCGCTTAAAGGAGTTGGCCATAGGTAGCCCAAAGTCAGACATTTCTTAAACCATTGTAAAAATATCAGTTTTACCTCAGAACCACCAAAAACTTTAAGAGACAAGGAGAATGGGATATTCACAATCGTTTTGGCATGAAGTACCCTCTTTTAGGTGTCTTCATACCCAAAAGCTTGTTCGTTTTTTCTCAGTTTTACAGTTGGTCCAACAAAATATATCACCCACAAGAATCCTTGCCTCCCACATTTGTCCTGGACCAACAGAGCCACATCATCATCCTGATGCTATCAAAAACTTTAGGATATTGTAATAATAATTCATTACACATTATTAATTAAACTATTTTTTCATTGACTAATAGAAGCCAGAGATACCAAACAACTATTAATATGTCTATCTCCTCCTACTGCCAGTGCAGGGTTGTACTTTACAGTGTATATTTTTCTCTACAGCATGTTTAATATTGACTTTCCAATATTTTGCCTGATTACAATTCTTTACAGCTGCTACTTTTTACATCAATGGCTGGTTTAATTATATCTGGAAATTTTCACTTGCATAATTCAATCTAGCCCATTTGCATTTTGATCCCGGTTCTTTCCCCAAGAGTAGTAAAATGCCTATGGCAAGGAAGATTCTAGGACTGAAATATTACAAAAGCTTCCAGTTAATATTTTTCATACAGTAAAAGAGTGCTAGGTTTCTCTACTCAGCTGGAATATTTTGAATGTGGGAGGCAAGTCTAAATGCCTCTTCTAAATCATAACATCACTTACAAACCTATATGCCATTAAGATGAGAGGCCTTGTGGTATCACTGCTTTAAACAGTGCAAAAATGACAGTCTGAGCATACTACACTATTTCTGAAGAAAAACACTGGAGCAGTCTGGTGCCAAAATTCTTAAGAAATGCAGTCTATGCCTAGAAGCAATGGGGTGTGTCACTGAAAACACACATTGACTTCACTGAAGCATTGATTTAGCCTCTTGCTATACATGACTGAAATGTGGGCCCTGTAGGCATCAAGATGGGAAGATGAAGGATTCAAAATGTGGTGCCCTTTGTAGATGCCAACTTGCCAAATCCTTAGAGCCTGCAGAGCTTGGGGGTCACCAGCTCAACTAAAAGGCACCATTTAGAACATCCTTGAAGCCTTAAGTTTGGCCAGTTACACTGGTCCCCAAGGGGCTGTTCTTGCAGCCAGGAATAACTAAAGATCCCTTGAACTTTAGCCATACCCCTTTTCCATAGCTAACTTGAACTGTGAAGTGGCTGGTACAAGGGGACTAGAGTGGAATCTTAAACTGACTATTTGCTTTGCCACAGATCCATAATAAGTTGAGGATGTGGGCTGAGTGCAAAAAGAGAGAAAGCTGTACTGACAGATCAACACTAAAACTGTGCAGTCAGAAGTCTGTATAAGAAAAACCAGTATCTTCAAGCTGAAATTTTCTGGGCACATAGCACAGCAAGATGTAGACAAAGGAAGCAGAAAATGTCACAAAACCTCTGGTGCATTTTTCCAATATGTAGGATCTATCTCATCATTTATGGTTTTTCAGCTGTGCTCACTGGTAGAACTTCTAAGTGACCAAATACATGGAAAGGCTTCGCTTGAGCAAACGATGGAATATACAGTCACTTTAGATAGGCATTGTGCCAGAGCATTTTGCCATAGTTACAGTTAAAGACTGCATTATTGTTTAGAAAATGCCTCTTCCAAGTGTTCAAAATCCACCTACTTAATTGGTTTATCTTCAAATTTGCTGCACCCCATGGAAATGAGACGCAGCCCTCTACAAAAAGAATGACTGCCTATAAATGTTCGGCGATGCTGTTCTGACATGCTGTAGTTACAGTTTGTGGGAGCAGACTTGATTAATCAAGTCCACTGAAGTGTGGTAATTACTGTGCTCCAGCACACTCCAGCATCACATGTATCAGTGTCCCTGCACTGAAAAATGGCAGCAGGGGTGCTTTAACTAAAGCTCATTCAACAACCTTTATTTAAAGTGCCCCCACCACCATTTTTCAGCATGGGAACGCTGGTACACATGATGCTCTCAGCACTTTAATTAGAGCATCTGTCAGGGCATTTATACATGTGCTCTGGGAGGGGCACTTTAATTAGAGCCACTCTATTTAAAGCACCCAGAGCATCATGTGCATCAGCATCCCTGTGCTGAATAATGGCAGGAGGGCGCTTTAACTAAAGGTTGTCAAATGAGCTTTAAATAAAGCGTCCCCACTGCCATTTTTAAGCGTGTGGATGCTGATATCTATGTGGGGATGCTGGAGCCTGTTGGAGTGCAGTAATTACCACACTCCGGCAGACTTGATTAATCGAGTAGGCAGATCTTTAACCCAATTCAGTAGGTGGTTTTTTGAACCCAAACCACTCTGTTCCTCTAGCAGTGAAGAAAAGGGCCAGACTCACCTCACCTCTACCCCTAGTGCTGGTACACCAGATTGCTGTGTTACTTTATTTACAATAAAAAGAAGAAATAGTATCCTAACTACCAAACAACCCTTGTTTTCAGAGACAAGATTCATTTTGTGATCCACACACAGGTGGTGGCTCCTCGCTTTCACTGATGAGAATTATCCACATCAGAAATAGAATACTGAGTTTATAAAACTGAGTTTATAAAAACAGTCATCAACCCTGAAGGAACAAATTGCACAGCATTTTATTCTTTCTTTATGAATCATTTTTGGGTCTGACACACAATGTATCCTATATTTGGGGCATTGCAGGTTACATGGATGAGGCTTTTAACATCTTTAGTGAATACTTTAGCCTATACTCAATGTTAAATCAATCCTTAAAGTGCTTTTTCTGTATGTATTTGTATTTAAACTGGCTTGTCATTTGGATTTTTTCTGCTAGCACCTATAAGGTTAATCCATAGGCAGTGGGCTGGAAACTGTCAAGTTATATTGAAGCTCCATATAAAATATTAAACAATAGCAATACCTTTCCATCACCGAGACACTGGTTTCTTGTTCCTATTATTCCCATGTTATTAGATTCAATCCAGCAGGATTGCTGGTGAGATCAGAATTGGAATCCCGGTAATTCTTTTTTCCCCCTCCTTTTATCTCAATATACTAGGAGGACTGGGATCTATGTTGCTTTCACCCCATGAGGTGAAAGATGGCATGTGTCTGAAAGCCACTGAACAGTACAAGCTCCATTATTCAGAACCTTTATGTGAAGTGATAAAACAACATAAAACAACATCCTTCTTATGCCTTTACCAGGGTCTCTTTTTTTTTTTTTTTTTTTTGGGGGGGGGGCATTATATTAACACTGAAATTTTCTAGAAATCCTACCCACTTAACTTGGCATTTGTGCCTTCACAGCCTTTTTATATATGACCAGACAGTGTTTAAAATGTACCTTTTCTTTTAAATAAAGATAATGGAGTTAAGTGATGAGGGATAAATTGAACACCCTTGGGACCCATGATGCCTGACTCGTAGTCAAAGATCAAACATAGGCTTTTTGCATTGTTCCATTTTCTCTCCCAAACTATTTCTACATGATGCAATAATATCATGCTCTGTTGAGTGTGCTAGGGGTAGCGAGAGGTTAGGTGAACAGTGCATGGAGAAAATGAAAGTTATTGTAAGGTTTCTGTTTGCTGCTTAAAACCCTAAACTCATAAAGTACTGAGCAGACCCTGTGGGTGTCAAGCACCCTTATCTCTAAATGAAGGCAATGGAAAATGAAGGAGGCTGAATACCCCACAATAGGTACTCAGGACCACGTACGTAGAAGTAAGACCTAAATGAAGAAAAGTATATAGTTGGGAACCATGAAGGGGAGAAATCTTTCCTTTGTTCTGTTCTACAGAGAACACAAAAAACACAGATAAAAACCATAATGAGCTATTAAGGCTTGTGCACACAAGCCTCAGTCCTGTACCCAAAAAGTCACTGAGGTTTTTTGCTATTAACTACAAAGACTGGAGGAACTGGAGAATCTTTTGGTCCTTCTCCAACCATTCTGCTCTCCCTCTGCTTTTACATTCCTCTTTAAAAAAAGAGAGAGATGGAAAAGCACAAAAGCTGCTAGGACCAGTGTTACAAAAATAGAACTATAAATTATGATAATATGTCATTCTGCATGTTAACGGCATGGTGACTGACTGACCACTAAAGGAGCAAAGAACTGAGAGCCAGTGAGATTACTGAGGTATTGGCAAGGGCTGGATTTGGCCTAGAATGCCTCGGGTTTTTTTAAGATAAGCAGCTTTTATATTGCATACACTTGCGTTCAGTGTAAATTCATTTAATTAACTCATGAAGCAGAGTTAAATATGACCTCAATACTTCAGGAGAGTGCAGTGTGAGCTATTCTGTTTTATGATTTGGATCCCCTGCACTTCCTGGTGATAAGTACTAAAAGCAAAATAAACTGAGCAACATGAATTCCAGATCTCAGCTATGAGGGGTTATCACTATTAGGCTATTTGCTGGCTGAGAGACCATCACAGGACATTCTTTTAAAAATAATGTTTATATTGCTTGTCCTCATCTTTCTGTTATTTTAGTGCCAAAACCAGGTCAGAGTGTTTGATGGTTTTTGCTCTACTTCCTCGGCTGTGATGCTCAAAGTTTTTATTCTTAGCTGCAAGTTGTTTCGAGACAATCTGAATCCGTCTTTCTTCGTGCCAAAAGTAGAAAACAGAATGAAGGAATTTTTGCAGGTGAGCTGCACAATAAAACACATTGTCAGTTAAACTATCTGCATGAAATCCTGGGCATTACAGTTGGTGTCCAGATAAATGAAGTGAAAAACAGAAGTGTTGTTTTAACATTTCCAGCCCATGGTTCTGTTTGGCATATGGGATGCCCTGCACAAATAATTTACATTTAATTTTTTTCTTTTCCATGGAGACCTAGCAGGCAGAGGTACCTATCAAAGACCGTTGCCTATTACCTTCCACAGTCTATACTGAGTATAATCCTTTGTTGTTTTATTTTACTGGCAGGGAACCATTGTATTGTGTGCTCTCCATTCATATGCTCTATTACTGCAGAGAGAAGGCATGTTGTAGGTGTAATGGAAGGTGACAGAGAAAATTACCTGGGGGATAGGGTTCTGCTCTCCTGTGGTACTTCCTAGCTAGCATGTGACCCATGGGGAGAATAGTAGCAGCTCCTGTTTTATTTTGTGCAATTTATACCAGAAATGAATTCAGGATGATTTGAGAATCTAGGAGCTGTAACCAACTCCACTTCTGCCTCATGCTATGTATATCTCAGCTGAAAGTGGGTTCTGTCATATGTCTTCAAGGCAAAGGCCTTTGGTTTTGTACAGTGTCCAGCAATGACAGAATTCAAATCCAAAAATAAAAAATTCTACACACATTGAAGATGGCTCCCTTCTTGTTCCATACAAAGTGGTGTCCAGTTTGCTCCACAGAGCAACCATACTTTATATAAAGCAGCATTTTGCTAACAGTTCAGTACTTTCCTTCCCACTTTGAAACATCTTGTTTCCAAACTTTAGCATCTTAAAATACTTTAATGAAGTCTAATGGGAGTGGGAGCCTGACCTCTGGAAATCTAATCCAGTTATATCACTGATTCACAGTGGATTTCCTTGAATAAGTCATGGGCTGTCTAATCCAAAGGCTACTGAAGTTTTGCCATTGACCTCAATGGTTTTGGAGTAGGCTCATCACCTAATTTCACCCAAGTTTTCTTATCTATACAATGGGAATGTAATTTATTTATTAACCTACCAGAATTGTAAGAGGGAGATAATTCATTCTGTTAGCTTAATAATTAAGCAGTTTTGTTCACTTCTTTGAAGATGTAAAGTGCTGGTTATTAATATTTCAGTAGTATTTCTTTGTCTCCTTTTCAAAGTTTAGATCTTAGTCACTTATATTACTTCAATTGCAACCTACAGATCATTTTGTTTTCTACCTCATCTTTCCTGTCTCTGTAATGTCCCTCCTAACTTACACTGCCTAGCACAGCACGGTAATCCTAATGAAGTCTCACTAGTGTTGTATAAACTTATATAACTTCAGCAGATATGCTTCAAGCCCCAAAGAAAATTCAAAACCTAATCTGTCTCTTTTTTTACTACTGCCAGCCAGATACTGTATATGTAGATCGTTTGAGTATGTTGTTAAACAAGTACAACTTGGAAGGTTCTCTTCTGATTTGTGTTCTTTTCTGCAATCCTAGCCTTTGGCATATTTTATTCCCAATGGCTCCCATCCTGTACATTTCCTGTAATGACCCTTATTCATGCAGGATATTCTGAATGGGGACAATCTGGGGTTATTATATATTGCTATTGAAATAAGACCAATGCTATGCTGAAAGTAAATCGCACCTTCTAAAATGGAGACGGCATTAGAAAAGTGCATTAGGTCATTGTCCTGCTCTTCCAAAATTGCTTTCAGCTTTCCTGCTGTGTGCTAGGAGTCTGGAGCAATGAAACCATGGGAAAGATAGGGAGGTATCAGAGGACTTCTATGGACGATTTACCCTCAAGATATAAGCGAGGTAGCTGTGCTGTAAAATTGCCTGGAGAGCCAGGGAAATTTTTGTCTGTAGGCTATGTGGGCTGATGAGCATGGAATGGTTATTTTTCAGTAACTTGGATGTCTGCCCTTCTCATTAGAAAGTCCAAGGAAAGAGTCTAGCTATGAAACTGAAGCATCTCTGCAATTCTTCTGTCTTCAACAAATGTCACTATGTTTGCAGTTATGCTCCATAGATAAAACTAAATAAAACTGCATGTAGATGTAATTAGGTAGGTGAATGTACTATAGTGGGCTAAATCCCCAGCACACTTCACATCTGGTACACTCTATCCAGTTCACCTAGATCAGTGCTGCTCAACCTATGGCCTGCATGTCAGATGTGAGCTATCAGACCTGTGTGAACTGGCATGAGCAGGATGCACAGAGCTGGGCATTTGCAGTCTGGAACAGCATGTGATCCACCTGGGATCCCTGAGTTACAAAAACCTACCCAGCTAAGGACTGGCAGAAGCAAGCTGCCATGGGCTCAGGGGCCAGGGAGGGCTTGGGCAAGTAGAGCTGCCACCAACAGCAGGAATACAGCCACCAATAGAGCCTTCATGCTCTGTACCACCCAGGGGAAGCAGCAAACAGTGTGAGGGTAGAGAGCTACGAATGCTGACCCCACTCGGTATTGTGGAGCAGTCAGGGTCAGGTGCTGATTATGGGGTTCTTAGGACTGGCCAACCAAAGCGGCTGAGCCCTGCCGAGGGAGGGACAGAAGGAGGATGGAGCCCTGGTTGGATTGCTACTTCCTTCCCCCTGCAGCTTGGGGCTCAGCCCCCTGTCATCCAGCCTCCAGACAGATCCCTCAGCATCAGCAAGTAGGGGCTGAAGTGCTGCATGCGGGAGCCCTGCAGATGGAAAAGGGGGCAGAGAGGCAGCAAGGCAGGGAGGAGTGACCTGCCGGCTGCAATGGGAGGCAGTGAGGAACAGGAAGGCCAGGGTGGGAGAAGGTATAAGAGACCAGTTGCTGGACAGAGTCAGCAATCAGGCTGTGAGAGGCTGCCGCCACAATAGTGCTGCACATGAAGGGGCTTCCAAGACCAGGCTGGGGGAGCTGGGGGGGAAGCTCCTTCCTGTCTGAGCTTCCTCCTGAGCACTCAGTTCCAAGCATCTGGAAGGGCGAGCCAGGGCCAGGGTTTGGGTGGAGGCAGCATACCCCCAGATCAGCCCCCATTCAGCTCTATTATTCTGAGGGTCCATCCCCAGAAAAGGGAAGTGTGCATGACCTTCCCTGACCCAGGCCCCTCACCCTCAGCTGGCTTACCAGGGATCCTCTCCACTGCATAGCTTGGCTTTCACTCACTTCTGGAGCATCCCAATGGCCCTGGGAACTGCTCTGTCAGTGCTTTGGCTGGTTTATGGTACAGCAGGCAGTGTGGGCATCTCTTGGCAATTAACACAATTTGAGATGGTGGAGGCTGAGCAGTAATGTGTTCCTTATCTTTTCCCATCCTTGCAAAGAGGACCCCAGGAAGAGAAGTGGGAGGAAAACAAAGTGACTGCACTGCTATTGAAAATGAAACCAAGCTGAGGAGCAAGAGGAAAGGTGGGGAATTCTCCACTGGGTGACGGGTGAAGGGGGCATGACTGTTTCCATTCTGAGCCTTTAGGTTCTTTTTCCCCACTTGCTTATTATACCTTCACCTTTGGATGAAATATTCTAGGCTTGTCACTTGCCCAAAGGTGAGTTATTTAGCTAGTTTGAGTGCAGGAACAATCTGGCTCATTTTGGGTGTGCTACATTAAAAATACTCTCTCACAGAAACATAGGAGTGGCTTTGCTATTGTTAGATTTCTGCTTTCTTTTAAAAAAAGATAGAAAATTGCACCACAAACTGGCACAAGAATGATAGTGAATGCAGTGAAAAGTGAAAAATAATCAAGTTAAGGTTGTGTCTGAACTCTTATGTCTCCCCCCTGGTACATATACATATGCATTATGATAGCATTAGTCATGCAACATGAAGCAATCCCACAAAGACCACCTGGCCTTTGCCAGCTACATTAGCTTTATATCCACCTCATTGCATTGCACTTGAGCAAGGCTGTAGGCAATGGGTCTCAGTCTTGCAACCAGGCCTAATAGTGTTGTCACTCACTCATTTGGAATAGGCAGATGAATTTTAATAAAGTTACTAACAGGTTAGATGTGTACAGGATTGGCTCTTTATTTATCAAAGAGAAAGAACTACCATATTTACTCAAATATAAAATGGGGTTTTTTCCCCAATCAGCATGAGGAAAAAAGCTCTTCATCTTACATTCACAAATAAGGAAATGTCATTAAATACATTGCCAATCTTTAAACTGCTGTCAAAACCAACATGCACTCAGTAATGAGAACTAGCTATGAAACTGATTAAATGCAGCCAACACTAAGCATGACTATAAAACACATCATCACACACACTGAGCAAACATACGGATGGGAACCTGCCACAAGGATAGATATAATAATGCCCATTGCATGCAGTCCCCCTTAGCACCAACTCTTTTTCAAGTCATGGCAAACTACTACACTGAATACAGTTTGGCTTCCTCTTTACTCCCACAGCTGAGCTGCGTCTTTCTTTCCCATTTCCAATTATTCCTTAAATGTCTGGCAAACATTGCCAAATGAGGCCTCAAACAGTTCAGCCAGAATCTCTTGGTTACCCCTTCTCTCACTTTGTCACATATGATTAGTGTGGCCCTGGCCTCCATGAGGTAGAGCCAGACCAGGTTGCACTGTGCCTCATCTGCATATATATTTTTGGAGCATCCTAAGGCTCATGACAAGAACACCTGGTTCCAGTCATGGGTGAGAGGCTAATTACACATGGATCATCTGTGGAGGGCATCTGGAGTACACACATATACTGAGCAATGCTGAGCTATGGGGTCACCATGGCATGAAATGCTATTGACTCTGCTGGGGGCAGCCCAGTGAACTACATGGTAAATCACAAGCTTTTTGGCTTTGGATTAATATGATGCGTGGTTTATACTATATATAGGTACGTACAAAAGTGATGCTTAAAAGTGTACTTATGGAATATGTGTGCCAAAACTTGTAGCAGTTTCAAAAAGGTAAAATAAATGAATTCTGGAGATGCAGAGAGCAAGGGAGCTACCTGACCCATGTAACAGGGGACAAAAGCCCCTGTTACTGTAAGAAGGAAAGAACTGCTGAGCTAGAGCCAGCTGTATTTGAGTCAGCAGTCATGGGAAATCCAAGATAAGGAGCTACAGAGCTGCAAGTGCCTACCTGTGGGCTAGCTGCATCGCAATAGGCCAAAAGGGCAGAGTTCTAGATAGGCAGTGATAGCAGTGCACTAGAAATAGAGGCTCCCCTTTGCATGGTGGACAAACCATGTGACTAGAAGGATAGTGCCCAGAGGGATAAGCTCAGCTTCTGAGCCAAAGCAGGCAATCTGGTCCTAACAGGGAGAGGAGCTCCTGACAGCACAGGCTGCTTGCATAGAAGCTGCAGACTCAGGAGGCTACCTTGGAGGTTGGGAGGGAGCCAGCTATCTGAAGTAGTGTTTGACATCAGTAGAGACCCAAGATGGGGTTTAAGACTTTGAGCCTGAAATAGTTGATTACTATTTTGGCTGGAGATTGTGGAGTGGCTATAAGGAGCAGATGGAGGCTACAGAGGGTATCTTGGGGAGGTACTCTGTGTTATGAACCCTGCAATGGGCAGAGACAATGAGGGAGTAGCCTGGCAAGGGACCATAGTTTGGATAAGCTGATAAAAAGACAGGGCCATGGGCACTCAATTAATAAAATTAGAGTAATATGCATGAGCATGTCTGTGGGGGAGGTTGGAAGCATAATTAGAGCCCCTAAAGCACAATTAGGGCCAGGAGGCCACATTAGGACCAGTAGGATGACAATTGCACAATTGGTATCCATAAAGAGAAGCCCTGAGGACTGTGCTTGGTGGGCAGAAAAGCCCCAAGGACTGTGCCTAGAGACAAAGCACCAAAAGGAGCTACCCCAGCCTCATAAGGCATCCTCCCAAGGCGATCATGTTAACATCAAGGCATGGCAGGAAAGAGACAGAAGGTAGGGAGGCTGGAGAGCACAGCAGGCAGAGCTGATGACCAGAGGGAATCAGGTTGTGCATTCAGAGACACAAACCTGCTACACTGCATGGAATCAATCTGGACAAGGCATGAGAGTCTACTTGCATGTGATTTATTTATTTTAAGAAGACTGCCAAAATAGCTTCCAGAAGCTGATGATGACTTGGTTGGTAAATATTATGTTCGGCATGCAGTTAGATGACTTACTCCTATTGAAAGGGCTCAAGCTACTAGCAACTAGATCGTATTTATTACTACTAGAAACTGATGACTCTCCAAGGGACTAAGTGCTTTCATACTGTTCAGATTAAAATGCTTTCACCTTTATAACTTTCACTGGGGATGTTTCTTGTTGTCTGAAATAGCTCTTTCCACCAAGATTGATTCTTTGCTATTCCTATAGCACTTTGGTGTTCTGCTCTTGACAAAAGGTACCTCAATATATTGTGCCAGCTTCTCTCTTTTTGTGCTGAAAAGTGAAAGTAGTGAGTAGGCAGTGACAGTACTGGGACAAAACTTTATTCACAGAACAAGATGTGGCACCAAAGGTCT
The DNA here is from genome assembly GCF_052110815.1 of Crocodylus siamensis. Classification (NCBI taxonomy): domain Eukaryota; kingdom Metazoa; phylum Chordata; order Crocodylia; family Crocodylidae; genus Crocodylus; species Crocodylus siamensis. The sequence goes on along the minus strand of NC_143398.1, from coordinate 219,873,309 downwards.
CTCTATACCGCCCCACCAGTATGTCTCAGACACGAGATAATAGGGATACCTTGCTTTCTACAGCTATTCAGTCTACAGATAGACCTGCAAAAGGAAGAGCAATATTTTTTAGATGGATTCATGCACTCACTTTGCATAGAGCATATTACAGCAATCAGAGAGTAACAGCTGTGGGTTTAAACTAGAGCTTTGGATTTCACTGCCAGCCTCCCAAACCTCCCATTCCCCCCACCACCTCCACCCTTGTTTTATTTTAGTGCCTTGTGTTTTCTGTCTTTATAGTACTGCAAAACTCATTAGCTTTTGTTAACATTACATGAAGTTGAATTGTCACATACCAATCCTTACATAGGAGCGGATGTACTGGCGCAAGCCCAGATCTCATTTATAGTGGCAATATAAAGTGGGATTAATTATTCTATATCACTACAGTGTTAGATGGATTTATGTATTAGCAGAGTTGTACTAAAGTGCATACAGCAGGCCTGATTCTTCAGTCCTCTATGGCTGCTCTGTACCACACCGTAGGCCCAAAGGGACTGTACTGCAAAGGAATCTCCAGGTGGTTTAATGCTGGCACAGCAGCCCTGCACTGCTTTTCCCATGCCCCTCTGGGAACATAGCCTGGCCAGAGCATGGTTAAATTCTGATTATTCATGAAAGAGGAGCGCCAAAGCATGATTGCCTTTGTTCCCACAGAAATCTTTTTGTGTAAAGCATGTTTCACTGAAAAAGCCTCTCTCCAACCCACTTAACAGCCTGGGCCTGTTAACAGCCTGAGCCTGAGGCTTCAGTAAATTGAGGGAAAGATTGTTCATGGGCTGTGTTACTAACTGCTATAGTATCTCCAAAGTGGGTGTCATGAGGCTGTTCCTGTAGACCCTCACCTCCAGAACAGGTAAGCACAAGGGAAGCACTGTCCTGGAGATTGCGCTCCTGTTCAAACACCAGGTAGCAGTAGCATAATTAGGGGGGAACACCAACTTGGGAAGGCAGGTGGTTCAAAATTAGTAACCAATCAGCTGCTGACCAGCCATTGCCACAGGCAACCCAGCTGCAACTGCTGCCCAATGCAAGCACTACCCCTAAGAAAAAAAATGCCCAGTTACACTTCCACTAGGCAGTACACTTTCCCTGGGTCATAGTGTCTCCAAGAGCTCCTCCTGGGGCTGGGGCTAGAGCTGGGGCTTGAGGCAGAGTAGAGTCCTAGGCTGACAGAGAGCAATAACTAGTGTTTCTAGAAACATACCTGGATGTAGCTATACATTCTTTGCACCAAATTATAATAGACCGTGCTGTTTATTAGGATGGCTTTTTTCTCCTTTCTTTTTCTGTCTGCCCTTTAATGGCAGGCCAGAATGCAGACTTTTCCTTTCTTATTCCCAGGAGCACATAAACATTTTATTTTTGGATGGATTTTTACTTTAACCTTTTTCTTCATCGATCTCATGGAGGGAATAGCACATAGCATTTGGATGGGAAGCTATTTGAGAAGGAGGGAAATATCACATATTTGTATATTTTCAGGGTGTTCTCTCTCTCATTTGTAATGCGTATTGCGTTAAGATTTATAACCATTTAGAAGCAAAAACCATCAGTCCATGTACGACAGAGGCTTGTTATGGACTTGGAATGATAAAATAAAAATAAAATAAAATTATTCTATCCTGGACATCAGTGGTGGGCTCAGGCAGCCGATAAAAATGTCCCCAAAGAGCTTATAACACTTGTTCAGCTTCAATTATATAACAGGTCTACAGGAGAAAAAGAGGGAATTTCAAAGGTAGACCAGAGGAGCTTGAATTAATTGACTGTGAAATGGATGTGGAGTCCTAAAAGCAAAAGCCTCTGTTGGAAATAAGGAGCAGGGGGTGGGATGGAGGGGGAAGAACTTCTCCTCCCCTTAAGATACTGGCTAAGATCAAGTGTTCAGTAACAGGTACGTCCACTCCTCAGCTGGGATGTGGGATTGATTCCTGGTTTCACTTCCTTGTCTGAATTCTCCACGTACAGGGTTTTCTTACCTCTACTTTACCTTTTTCACTGAAATGTTGAAGTAATATAAGTTAACCTCTGGGTCATGGCTATCCAACTTCTATGGCCACACAAAGCACATGCTTCAAAGGCCACACTACGCATGACATGTGGACACTCCCCCTCATCTACCACTGCCCTGTGCACCTGTGTGAGCACCCCTGCCACCCCTGCACTGAGATCCCGAGTGTGACCCTCCCTTCACCCTGCTGCAACACACACACATGCAAGTGTCCCCCCACCACTTAACTACATAGATTCAATCCCACCCCCCACTCCCATGGCCCCAATCTCTTTCCCCAGTGTGGCCCCAATTTCTCTTCCCAGAGGTGGGGAGCAGAGAGTGGGTGAAAACCTGGGCTGCCAGCGGGAGAAGGGGGTTGCGTATTTACTCTTCACAGTCTGCATGTTGTCAACAGGCTGCCAGTTGGACAGCCCTGTTCTAAGTTACCAAAAGAAGTTGATAGCCTACAAATATATGAGGCTATTTGGCTCAAAGGCTAGGGTCCTGGACAGGATCCAGGAGGCATGCTGTGTGATCTTGTATTCAGCTGGTTGCAAGTTTTTCAAGTAAACCTTTTTCATCAGTGAGACAAACGTAGCACCCTGAATCTCTCTCTACCTTATTGTCTTAACACTCAATTCTTCTCTCTTCAAGGGCTAATTTACCCAGTTACAAACAGAAAATCTGGATTTGTCAAAACTGAAACTGATAGGAGGAAAGGGCCAATTCTGACAAATTTCTAGTTAAAAAAAATTGGGAAAAAGTTATGGAGGTGTCCTTTGCTGACATATTCCAAGTCAAAAGTCATTTTGGGGTGAAAATGCCTTTTTGTTAAGCTTGCAGTCAAAATGTAAAAGTAATGAAAAGTTACAAACAAAGCATGTGGATTAACCTAATTCAAATGTTGTTTTGGAATTCAGATTTTTATTTCTTCCAAAGCAAGAAAAGTTCTCCCAGGTCTCAAGAAGGCATTTATACCTATAGGAAATGGAAAAGACATGCCTGTGTTGTGACTGAGTGAAGAATTTTGATTTCATGGCATTTATTTTACACCTACTTTGTAGTGGGGTAAATCAGTGTAAGAAAGAAGAGACTCACTGACCTCAAAGGCTCAATATGCCAAATATTTCCATATTAGAGTTAAATAAGACTATAACAACTTGAGATACTTTTAAAAGGGAGGCATATGTGGATCACTAAGTAACCAAAAGAAACCCCTTTTAGAAGGGGCCAGTGATAAATGAATAATGAAAATGACTCTTACGTTGGTCTAATGACTCTTAGACCATGAGCTGATCACCTTCACCATCTACCATAAAGCTGGCAAGTCAGTCAGCAATACAGAAGTCCTCAACTTCAGGAAAGCCGACTTTGACAAACTCAGGAGGCTTGTCAGTGAAGCCCTAAAGGACCACGACCCAAAGAAGAGGGGAGTTCAGGATGAGTGGTTGTTCCTCAAGGGAGTGATCCTGATGCACAATCAAAGTCTATCCCATCTCAGAGGAAAGGCAGCAAAGGGGCACAACAGCCCCCTTGGCTCCCCAGGGAACTAGCAGAGCTCCTGCATCTAAAAAGACAGACCTACAAAGGATGGAGGACTGGATCCACCTCCAGGGAGCTCTGCTCTGCTGTGGTCCAGACCTGCAGAGAGTGAACCAGGAAAGCCAAGGTTGCGACGGAACTCCAACTAGCTACAAGTATCAAGATAAGTAAAAAGTCCTTTTTTAGATATGTGGGGAGCTGGAGGAAAAGCAAGGGCAACATTGGACCCCTGCTAAACCAGATGGGACAACTGACAACCGATGCCCAGGAAAAAGCCGACTTGCTAAATGGGTGCTTTGCATCAGTTTTTCACCAGTCCCAAGGGACACCCCTGCCCATTACAGGATGGGAAAGTCTGGGTGAGGGAGATTCCTTATTCTCCATCAATGCTGACCTTGTGAAGGAACACCTTGTGAGGCTGGATACCTTCAAGTCAACAGTTTGCATTCCAGGGTACTCAAGGATCTGGCAGGCATCGTAGCCCAGCCTCTGGCACGGATCTTCGAGGATTCACTCTGGTGAAGTGCCCAAAAAATGGAAAAAGCCCAATGTGGTACCTATCTTCAAGAAAAGGAGGAAAGTGGATCCGGCAAACTACAGACCCATCAGCCTGATCTCTATCCCAGGGAAGGTCTTAGAAAAGATTATCAAAGAGGCCTGTCACAGGAGCACTTGGGTGCCCTGTTCCTATGAAGGAATAAGGGCTGCTGAAGCTCCTTGAGACAGCACAGGTGTTGGTTGCCGGAGCAGCCAGGCTGGTCACATGACCAGAAGGGGGCAGGGCCGGGCCTTTATAAACAGCCCAGGCCAAAGCCTAGCAGCAGTTCCCTTCTGGCAGCCTGAGGTACAAGAGAGCCAAGCAGAGCAGAGATGAGCGGTGCAGCCTGAGCACCCAAGGGGCTGCATCATGGTAAGGGTGGAGAGAACCCTGACCGGGAGGCCTCTGCAAGAGAGCCAGGTGGGCCTAGATCTCATGTTATAGCCAGGAGGCTTATTGTTGCGTTACAGCTGATTGGCTTATGGTTCTGTTTAGTTATTGTTATACCGGAGGACTGGGTGGGGCTGTAGGGGTGGAGGAAGCCTCATCAGGAGCTCCCCAGGGAGGTGGGGTGCTCCCAGCGCCAGAGAGGGGTGCTGTATTGCGGGGCGTCTAGACCCCAGCCCCAGAAGGGGCGAACAGATTGAGGAGCCCGGGGAGGGCACATTTAGTGAGAGGAAGCCCAGCGTGGGCGTAGGTAGAAGCCCTAGTGGGGCAGGACCCAGAGAAAGGGGTCACGGGGGCCAAGTAAGGCTAGGGCTGCCTGAGCCCCAATTAGGAAGAGTCCCCGAGGGGCTCCACAGTGGTGGGGACCCCGGTGCCCACAAGGGCACCGTAGTAGAGGTGGGCTATCCCAGCCCTGGCAAGGTGCACAGCGCCGACGAGGGTACTGTAGTTCGGGGTGCAATACCCCAGCCCTGAGAAGGGGCAAAGAGGATTTTGGGGGCCAGGCATGGCTAAGGCCACCTGAGCCCCACTTGCAAGGAGCACCAGCGAGCAGCCCGAGGGGCTCGTGTTAGGCCCAAGGGGGGGGCACACAGGAAGAGAAGCCCAGCGTAGGGTGCTACTATAGAGACAAGCCTGGAGAGGGCAAGTCCGCAATGAGAGAGAGCCCAGAGAGGGCGAGTGCGCAGAGGGACAGGCCCCAGTGGGGGGCACCGTCTGTACGTGGAGAGGCCCCAGGAGGGGAGAGTACATTGAGCGGACCCCAGGTTGGGGGGCGGATACAATTAGTAGGCCCAAGAGGGCTAGCAGATAGAGGGGTGCTGGTGCGTGACAAGCCCAGGGGCACCAGTGAAGGGGTGCCGGTTGCGTGACAAGCCCAGGGGCACCAGTGAAGGGCACATACAGGAATCTGACCAGATAACGTCCGGTACATCTGCGAGGCTTGGGGCGTGATAAAGGGGAGGTTGGAGGCACGCATAGCCCATAAGGCTGGGGTGCATCAGGTCACTCCATATGGAACGGGGGACAGTATAAGCATAGCACAGTGTCCAGGGCGACAAGAAGCAGCCTCCCTTCTAGAACCATATAACAACAAGACGTGGCAGGCAAGTAAGAGGGTGCTGGATCGCCTACTTGGCACAGCAGGGGGCGCCAGAGAGATCACGGCCGCTCCTGCGCCCCGCTCCGTGACAACGCCATTCTTAACTGACCAGCAGATGGCAACATCCTGAGGGATAGCCAGCAAGGGTTTGTTGCAGGTAGATCTTGCTTGACCAATCTTATTTTCTTTTACAACCAGGTGACCTATCACCTGGACAAGGGAGATGAGATTGATGTCATATATCTCGACTTTAAAAAAGTCTTCAATCTGGTATCCCATGATCACCTCTTAGCAAAACTGGCTGACTGTGGCCTTGGCTTCACCACGACCCACTGGCTGGGGAATGGGCTCCATGGTTGGACCCAGAGGGTGGTGGTTGATAGAAGTCAATTGTTGTGCAGCACTTGGACCAGTGGGGTCCCTCAAGGCACTGTCCTTGGGCCTAACCTATTCAACATTTTCATTAATGATATGGACACTGGAGTCAGAAGCAGAGTGGCCAAGTTCACCGATGACACCAAACTTTGGGGTAAAGTGTCCACACCTGAGGACAGGAAAATGATCCAGGCTGACCTTGACAGGCTCAGGAAATGAGCAGATGAGAACCTGAAAGTGTTTAACCCTGAAAAATGCAATGTTCTCCACCTTGGGAAGAAAAACCTGCAGCATGCTTATAGGCTTGGCAATGCTACACTGTCTAGCACTAGGGACGAAAGGGACTTGGGGGTCATGATTGACCACAAGATGAACATGAGCCGTCAATGTGATGCTGCAGCTAGTAAAGTGAGCAAAACGCTGGCTTGTATCCATAGAGGCTTCTCAAGCAAATCCCAGGATGTCGTTCTCCCATTGTACTCGGCCTCGGTGAGGCCGCAGTTGGAGTAGTGCCCCCAGTTTTGGGTTCCACAATTCAAAAAGGACATGGAGAAGATTGAGAGAGTCCAGAGAAGAGCCACACACATGATCAGAGGTCAGGAAAGCAGAGAGCCATGGGGAAAAGCACAGGCTCAAGGGTGATCTGGTAGCCGCCTATAAATTTATCAGGGGTCACCACCAGGATTTCATAGATTTCATAGACATTAGGGCTGGAAGGGACCTCGGGAGATCATCGAGTCCAGCCCCCTGCCCAAAGAGCAGGGAGTCACCTGGGGTCATAGGATCCCAGCAAGATAAGCATCCAATTTACTCTTGAAGGTGTTCAATGTAGGTGCTTGAACCACCTCTGCTGGCAGACTGTACCAGACCTTGGGGGCTCGGACAGTAAAGAAATTCTTCCTTATGTCCAGCCTGAAACAGTCTTGCAGGAGTTTGTGACCGTTCAACCTAGTCATCCCTTGGGGCGCTCTGGTGAAAAAACGTTCTCCCAGATCCTGGTGGTCACCCCTGATAAACTTATAGGTGGCCATCAGATCACTCCTGAGCCTACGCTTTTCCAGGCTAAAGAGTCCCATGGCTCTCAGCCTGTCATTGTAAGATCTGTTTTCCTGACCTCTGATCATGCGCGTGGCTCTCCTCTGGACTCTCTCAAGCTTCTCCACATCCTTTTTGAATTGTGGAGCCCAAAACTGGACGCAGTACTCCAGCTGCAGCCTCACCAAGGCCGAGTACAAGGGGAGAATGACATCCTGGGATTTGCTCGAGAAGCATCTATGGATGCACGCCAGCATTTTGGTCACTTTACTAGCCGCAGCATCGCATTGCAGGCTCATGTTCATCTTGTGGTCAATGATGACCCCCAAGTCTCTTTCTTCTGTAGTGCTATCCAACGTAGCACTGCCGAGCCTATAAGGGTGCTGCAGGTTTTTCCTCCCAAGGTGGAGAACCTTGCATTTTTCGGTGTTAAACACCATCAGGTTCTCATCCGCCCATTTGCTGAGCTTGTCCAGGTCAGCCTGGATCACTCGCCTATCTTCTGGCGTGGATGCTTTGCCCCAAAGTTTGGTGTCATCGATGAACTTGGCCAGTCCACTCCTGTCTCCAATGTCCACATCATTAATGAAGATGTTGAACAGGATGGGTCCCAGGACAGAGCCTTGAGGGACCCCACTGGTCACAGGGCACCACAATGAGTGACTGCCATCGATTACAACCCTCTGGGTCCGACCACGGAGCCAGTTTCCCAGCCAGCGGATCGTGGTGGAGCCAAGGCCACAACTGGCCAGTTTGGCCAAGAGGTGATCGTGGGATACCAGATCAAAGGCTTTTTTGAAGTCAAGATATATGACATCAATCTCTTCTCCCTTGTCCAGGTGATAGGCCACCTGGTCATAGAAGGAAATGAGATTGGTCAAACAAGACCTACCCGCAACAGACCCGTGCTGGCTGTCCCTTAGAATGTTAGCCTGGGCCAGTCCCTCAAGGATGGCCTCCTTAATAAACTTTTCTAAGATCTTCCCCAGGATAGAAGTCAGGCTAATGGGCCTGTAGTTAGCCGGATCCACTCTCCTCCCTTTCTTGAAGATCGGCACCACATTGGCCTTCTTCCAGTCTTCGGGCACTACACCAGAGCGCCAGGAGTTTTCAAAGATCCATGCCAGGGGCTGGGCTATGACGCTCGCCAGCTCCTTGAGTACCCTGGGGTGCAGATTGTCAGGGCCGGCTGACTTAAAGGTATCCAGCTTCTCAAGGTGTTCCTTCACGAGGTCAGCATTTATGGAGGGTAGGGGATCCCCATCACCTGGATCTCCCTGTCCCATAGCAGGCATGGGCGTCCCATGGGACTGATGAAAGACTGACGCAAAGTACCTATTTAATAGGTTGGCTTTTTCCTGGTCGTCAGTTGTCAGTTGCCCCATCTGGTTTAGCAGGGGTCCAACATTGCCCTTGCTTTTCCTCCGGCTCCCCACATATCTGAAAAAGGACTTTTTGTTGGCCTTGATGCTTGAAGCTAGTTGGAGTTCAGTTGCAGCCTTGGCTTTCCTGGTTTGCTCCCTGCAGGACCGGACCAGTGCAGAATATTCCTCCTTGGAGGTGAATCCCATCCTCCATCCTTTTGTAGGCTTTCCTTTTTAGCCGCAGGAGGTCCGCTAGGTCCCTAGAGAGCCAGGAGGGCTGCTGTGCCTTCTTGCTGGCTTTCCTCCGTGTTGGAATAGATTTAGCTTGTGCATTGAGGATCGCTTCCTTGAGAAGCAACCACTCTTCTTGAACTCCCATCTCCCTGGGGTCATGGTCCCTGAGGGCCTGACCAACAAGCCTCTTGAGCTTGTCAAAGTTGGCTTTTCTGAAGTCAAGGACTTCTGTGTTGCTGACTGACTTGCCAGCTTTACGGCAGATGGTGAAGGTGATCAGCTCGTGGTCGCTGTCACCCAGCTTCCCATCAATCACTAGGTCGCCGATTAGGTCGTCCCCTGTAGCCAGTACCAGGTCGAGCAGCGCTTTGCCTCTCGTTGGCCCATAGACTTCTTGAGTCAGGTAGAGGTCATCCACGCATGAGAGAAAGCTTTGCGACTGCTTGGATTTTGCTGAGTGATCTTCCCATGAGATGTCCGGGTAATTGAAGTCACCCATGACAACCAAGGTCCTGGAGCAAGCAGCCTCAGTCAGTTCCCGGGCGAACTCCTGGTCAAGCTCAGGACTTTGAGTGGGAGGTCTGTAGTAGACTCCCACCGTTGTGTGCCCTGTGCCGTTTTTCCCACGAATTTTTACCCAGAGGGTCTCTAGCTGTCCATGCCGGTTGCCAACATCAGCTTGCAGGGACATGTAGCTTTCCTTCACATAGAGAGCTACACCCCCGCCCTTTTTGTCAACACGATCCCTCCTGTACAGGGTATAGCCCTCTATACCCATGGTCCAGTCATGGGTGGAGTCCCACCAGGTCTCTGTTATCCCAATGACGTCATAATTCTTTGCACTGAGCAGGAGGACAAGCTCCTCCTGCTTGTTGCCCAGGCTCCTGGCATTAGTGTACAGGCAGGCAAGTGTGCCCTTGGGGGCTCTTGCCTTGCCCACAGATTTGTGCCAGGGCTGGAGCAGGGTGGGCTCCCTTAAGTGCCTTGGTCTTCTGGCTTTGCAAGGGTCGCTCAGCGGGCCAGCAGTGGCAGTAGTCCCCCCATCCCCCAGCGGGCTTAGTTTAAAGCCCGGTGGAGCAGGTCAGCCAGCCTGGCTGAGAAGAGCCTCCTCCCCAGGGGAGAGAGGTGGAGGCCATCTCTTCCCAGCAGCTCACTGCCTCTCTCGCCAAAGACCTGGCTGTGGTCATGGAAGCCAAAGCCTTCCCAATAACACCAGCGCCGCAGTCTTTGGTTCACTGCGTGGATCCTCCTCTCCCTCCTCAGCCCATAGCCCAAGACTGGGAGGATCTACGAAAACACCACCTGAGCTCCCAGACCCCTAAGCCCCGCTCCCAACTCCCTGTAGCACCTCATGACCTGGCTGGGGGTGCTCCGAGCTGTGTCATTGGTGCCCACGTGAATAAGGAGCATGGGGTAGTGGTCTGTGGGCCAGAAGAGCTGCGGGATCCTCTCCGCAATGTCTCGGATGCGGGCCCCCAGGAAGCAGCAGACTTCCCGGGCTAAGGGGTCGGGGCGGCAGATTGCCCCCTCAGTGCCCCGCAGGATGGAGTCTCCCACAACAAACACCTTTCGCTTTGACTTGGGGAAAGCGGGGGCAGTAGCTGTGGGAGCTGGCAACTGAGCAGGCTCTGCTGGGGCTGCAAGAGGTGCGAACCTGTTGCTAAGCTCCGGCGAGGGAGGGGCCTTGGTGCGGCGGGCCTTTGGGCCCTTGACCACCTTGGTCCACGCCCCTGACTGGGCAGAGTGGGCAGTCCCAGAGTCCTCCTTAGTCGTGGAGGGAGACGGTGCTCTACCCTGCGGCTCCCGGGGGAGAAGGGCCTGGCAGTAGGAGTCTATCTCCTGCTCGCAGTCCCTGATGGCATGCAGTCTCTGGACTGTGGCCTGGAGTTCCTCCAGCTGGCGCACCAGAGACCCCAGTAGGGAGCAGACCCCGCAAGGGGAGGTGGCCATGCTCCCGGGCCCCAGAGCCTGAAAAAGGGACAGGCAGCCCCCGCAGCCAAGAGCCAGGGGCTCCGTCTGCGTGGAGCCCGGAACCATGGGCTTCATCTGGGTGGCCGTCTCTGAGGTGCCCAATGCGGGAGCCGCAGAGCCCGAGGGGACCCTCGGGGTGCGGCGCATGCCCATCCGTGTCATGCGTCTGGTAGGCTGGCTACAGCTGGGGCTGACTACTCTGGCGGGGTTGCAGGCAGAGTCTTGGGGAGAGATCTTGGGGATCCGAGGGAACGTCTGTTCACCAAAGCGCCCCAAGGGATGACAAGGTCAAATGGTTATAAATTCCTCCGTGACCATTTCAGGCTGGACATAAGGAAGAATTTCTTTACTGTCCAAGCCCCCAAGGTCTGGAATAGACTGCCACCAGAGGTGATTCAAGCACCTACTTTAAACACCTTCAAGAGACATTTGGATGTTTATCTTGCTGGGATCCTATGATGCCTGCTGACTTCCTGCCCCTGGGGCAGGGGGCTGGACTTGATGATCTTCCAAGGTCCCTTCCAGCCCTGATGTCTTTGAAAATCTATGAAAATCTATTAAATTAGTCACATTATTCAGTTTAAAATGTTAGGCCTTAGTCCATTTAGACCAGGGCAGACAATTATTTTGGGTAGAGGGCCGTTTACCGGGTTTTGGCAAGTCACCGAGGGCTGCATGGGTAGCCCTGCCCCTTGAAATGTGCCCTGCCCCCTGGTCACCTTCTTGGCACCAGAAGTCCCGCTGCCTAACCCCTGACCTTTGCCACCATAAGTCCCTTCCCTTGCCCCCCCCTGGAATTACTCCTTTCAACAAGGGGGTTTGCCATCTCTGAACTAGAAAAATACCAAATTATATTCTAGAAATCAAACATGTACTACAACATTTATTCATTTTATTTGAAAAAATATTTTTGTCCTGATTTACATATATTTGTGTAGTGCACATAGAGGTGATCGCATAATAGCTCAAAATGAAGCCTTACTCTTCTATATTGTGGGAGAGTGTGTGTGTGTGTGTGTCCACAGGATCCGGGCTGCCAGGGGCTCTATGGACCCAGGCTGCACTGCTCAAGCAGGGAAAGGAGGGAGCCAGCCCGGGCACTGCTGGCCCCAATACACCAGCACAGGCCCCACACCCTTGCCCAGCTGTTGCTGCACTCCACTCACCCTCTTGCTGCCCCTTTCCCCCACCTACCGCAGCCATTTCCCTGCTCCCCCTGCCTACCCACCCACTGGTCAGCCAGCAGCTCCGGCACCACGTGGATCCCAGCTGCGGCACCGGGACCGCAGGAGCGGGCTCAGCTGGCCCCAAGGACTGGGGTGATTGCCCATGGTCCTCCCCTGCCTCCCTCCTTCTTATCTGTATTTCCCTCAGCACAGGGAGGCAGGAACAGTCCCAGGCCCAAAGCCCCTACTAAGCATGGGCCAGACTACAGCTGTTTAGTTCTGCCACCAGCTCCCCCTGGGGCCTGCTGCCTCTGGCTCCTGTCATCTTTGACAGGCAGCCAAGGGCAGATAAATATTAATTTTCTAAATTTTTTAGGGGCCAGATAGAATGGCCTGATGGGCCGGATCTGGCCCATGGGCCATATTTTGTCCACCCCTGATTTAGACCCTAATTCAGCAAAGTACCAAAGTATCTACTTAATATTAAGCATGTGCTTGCTAGTGCTGTACTTAACCTTCTCAACCTTCTAATTATGATTGCAACTTCACTACCATGCATGATAAGATTTGTTTCCCCAATTGCTCTAAACTGTCCAGTAATCAGTATTTCTTAGGTCTGTATTTCAAGTGATTCTAAGGAGCTAGAAGTGCTGAAAATTGAATTGTTATCCATGGCTGTAGATGAAAAGGGGTTCCAATAGCCTTTTCATAAAGTCCTCATAATGTCCCAGCATAAACCTTGCAGCCAGTTTCAGGGATGAGAGAAGAGACTCAGTTCAAGTTGAGAATAATTTTTGTTGAAAAGTCCTCTAAAATGGCCATGCTTCTTGGGACATTTACTCTTACTCATGTAGGATTGGGGCAGGATTAGACTTCTAAAGTTAGGGTCAACTGTGTAAGCAATTCTAGGAATAAAGCCCCTTTGAAAGAGGGAAAAATCCCTCCATCTCCTACTTCCACCCCCAAAAAAGAAATCATCCAGCCCTCAATATAGGCAGCAGTTTTTTCAGCCTCCTAGGTTCCTGGGATGCAAGAACCATAGGGTTTGACTCAGCTTCCTGTGTCAACTCAGATTTTACCTTTGTAGAAATATTTTGGGAAAGGGAGCAGCGAGGGTGGGAGGAGGAGGAAGAAGTGACTGATAAGATGGAAGAGAGGCAAGACTGGAGTGGCCTGGGCTGCATAACTAAGAAAAGGTGCAACCCTCCATTAAGCTTAATCCATTAAGCAGCTATAGAGAATGCCAGGTATCAGGAAGCAACTCTTTACATGCTAATGGCTTCTAAAATGCTAATTGCTTAATGGAAAGGGGAAGGTGAGCTGAACAGGGTTATATGTTATAAGGAAGGGTTGAAAGGAAGCTGGAAGGAAAAAGTAGAGGAAAATACTATTTTTCTCTCATATGCTTAAAGTTATTGCAACCACTAGCACAATAAAATGGTCAAGATTGGGAGGGAGGAGCATGGACAATGCCTATTGTTTCTGTAGGTAGGCAAGTTTCTTTGAGTAGATGTAATATCTTTTATTAGACCAGCACACTCACAATTTTGACACGTGACCTTTTTTCCTTATTCCACTGTGACAAAGCCGTTATCAGTTATCACAGAGTCAAGGTAGCTTCGGGTTATCATGTGCCATTCCAGAACACTGAGTTCAGCAATGTTCAGGCAACTGAAGGCCAGGAAGTACAGAGATAAAGTACATGCACATGTAGTCTTCATTTGATCCTTGGTGGCGATCAATCAGATTAACAGCGTTTCCTCTTGCATGCTCTGTGTTACATGTAGCTATGCTGAAAGGTCTGGAATAGAGTTTGAGTGTATATATAAGGGGATCTGGGTGATCCGTGCCCATTGCAGTAAGAAGTGATAGAGTCTCTGCCCTCACATTAGATCAAAGAAAGTGATACATGTGTACCTTGAGAAACCCAGTACCTTGAGAGACTTCAGTGTTGCACTGAGTAGGTTGTTTTGGTAGAAGGGTGCAGAGGTCTTTTCATCCTGGGGACTATCAACAATGAGGCAAGAGATATGTTTGTGGTCTATGGGTTTAGAAATGTCCAAGTGAATATTTCAAGTTAAATGGCACTGTGACCATAAGAGTGAAGGGGTTGTAAAGAGCTGAGGTAGCGGGTGTTCAAATTAGCAGGCATGGGTTTTTTTTTCTGTTCAGGAGGCTGTGACACATTGCTGGACAGCTACAGATGACCTTTGAACTGTACTGAACAGGAGCTGCATGAGAATACATATGTTATGGGCAGAAGACGCCACTCAAAGAGAACTGAGTTAAGGGTGTGTACCTTAACTCTGTACTAGCTGAGGGTTTTTCAAAGTTTATCTGTTTTACTGAGCTCTGTTGTTTTGGAATAACACAAGTACCACCAGGCAATCTTAGCTCTGTTAACAAGGATATGCATGTATGCCTTTGAATTCATGGCAGAGAGCGAGACCATTTAAGGGAGCCTCTTGATTCAGCAGAGTCTGATCCTGATTTGGACCCAAAAAGGTGGTTGGGAGAATATGGACAGCTGGAAGATTATTTATGGATAACAACAACTGGCACAGTGCTCATCAAAAGCGGCAGGGATAGAGCGTAAGAAGAACATGAGTAAGTAACCAAAAAGTCTGAGTCAATGTAAGCATTGAAGCCCAGTGTTTGCAGGCTTCTTCACTGCAGACTCCATGTCTGGGGGAAATTTTCCCTTTCTTCCTCCACATCAGTTGGGGTAGGAGCACAGCAAAACATGGAGAATCCTCCAAACTGCTTAACATGAGGCGGAAGAGGCAACTCTTTAGCTGAGTGAGACTGAAGTTCTATTGGCATCAGTTCATACAAGCAAGAAGGATCACATCTCTGTTGGCTGGCTCCTTTTAGTGCATGGATAAGATGGTGATTGTGGCACCCTGGCCCTCCCAGAGAATGAGAAGCTGAAGCTTGGAAACGTTCCTAGCCTGGCAGTTTCCAGATAAGTACAAGAGTCCAGCATTTATAGTGAGATGTAGAAATACGGTTTCTGAGCTCCCACAGAGGTACAGGGTGGGTAAGGGTGCTCAACACCTCTAAAGAGCAAGCCCCTTTTATTTAGGAACATAAGCAGGTATCTTGAGTATCTTTAGGCTCCCATTTTTGAAAAAGTATTTACCAGGATAACTGTCTAAAAAAAAAATCAGGTTCCTTTCTCCTTCTCCTTTCCCTGTAACACATGCACAACACTTAATCTGCATTAAGGAAAACTTACATTTCTAGAAAAAAGACTTGACAGCTGTGTTGAAATTACCTCTGGTAATTTTAAATGAGTGGAAGCTTTTAAACTTTGATTGCACCAAAAATGTAAAGCATGCCACTTACAAAGCTTTTTATATCTGACGTTCACCTGACAATACCCTTCTAGCAATCTGGAGATCATTCCACTAATGTACTTGGAAAAGGTAAAATTAAATATGGTGGAAAATCATTAAGCTGTAAATTAACGGGGATCTATTGATTCTTTAAGGTAACATTAAAAAAAAAAAACCAGGGAGAGAAATGCCTCGACAAAAGTCAACAAACAGCTCCCATTTTTACCTGTCTGTGCTTTCTTCTTCCTCCTTGAATAGTGACAATGGCCTATCACGATCACTCCATATTTCAGAGGAAATGGGTAATTTGCATTATGATTAAGAGACCAATTCTGCAAATTCTCATGGAAATCAGTGTTTAGCTACTTTTTCCATAAAGGTTAGCTTGGGTTCCTGTCTTAAGCCTCATTTTTTTTTTTAGCCTTATTTCAAAGGTTAAATGAAAGTACCATGCAAGCACGCTGAAGCCCTAGTAAATTGTAAACTAGTTTCTACCCACAGGTTCTTCAAGGAAAAAACATCTAGTGGCACATTATAAGGCTCCAAGGGATTCTTTTGGGGCCAGTTGGAGTTAGCAGGGGAAGGTAATAAAATGTTACTTATATCTATTGAAATATCAGAAATAAGTAGCTGAAAATAGCTGGCGGAATGATGTCTCTAAAATGTTTAGGCCAAATTAAACTGCTTACAAATGCTCCAAACATAGTGTTGCCATGGTTTCATGTGCCAGCAAAATGCCGCACAGGATGTATATCATTTTGCAAAAAAAAAAAAAAAAGAGGAAGAAAGAAAGTGCAGGCCACACAGAAATGGTGTGCCCTTTAACCTCTTAGGCTAGCAATAATCAATAGCTGTGACACGTAGACATTTAAGCCAACTTGATAACAGTGACCGGTTTCTGTTCAGGATTTCCAGGACTTTTTGCCTGGGTCCCTGTAAATCAGGCACACTGCACAGGCACTATTATTTGCTCTCTACAGGAGCAAAGTACTATTCTGGGATTTGGCTTCAGGATATCCTACAGACTGATTCCCAGATGAGAAACTAACTGAAGGCCATACACATGCTAAAGGGATGGTCACTACTCAGTGCAAGGTTTGGGTAAATTAAATCTCACACAAGACTGCAGATAGGCCCAGCTCACTGTTAGCATGCCTTCAGCTGAAGGAATATCTTGTAGCTGGGCAGTAGGCAGGAGATTTAAACCTGGAGCACAAAACCTGGGAGCACACAAAGGAAACAGGCGAAGCAATATGGCTGCTTTTGCTTTTCAGCACCTGCATATGCCCCACTTCCAAGCTGATGGTTACTTGTGATTTACTGGAGACAGGCTGACCCAAATCAGCAATTTTAATTTGAAAGGCTTATTTTCTAGACCCGCTGTAAGTTCCTAAAGGCAGGGGCCATGATCTCTTGTGTAACTGTGGAGCATATGAAACAAACAGGCCGCTGATCCAGCTTGGAGATTTTGTGCATTACTGTAATATAAATAATCAATACTAATGAATATGTACAAATTGCAGGGTGGGCTCCTTGCCACATGCAGTGTCAGAACACTTTGCTGAGCAAACTAAGTGCTGGTTTCTTTTAAGCACAGATTTATCTGGGTAACATGCTAGCACACAGGGCATTCAGCCATGCACAGCCTAGTAAGCTGACAGGTGATCACACTGTATTATACATGTAGACATGAAAACCAAAAGTAGATTGACTAACCTGACTTAGATGCACTGAGACCAATTTTCTGGAGAACTTTTCAACATAAGCTGGCAGAGCTGCTGATTTGTGGAGCTCTGGAAAAAACTTGTTCTGACCTCATTAGTGATTCAGAACTTTACTTACTTAACCTTGTGTTTTGTGCTTCACTGAGGAAGTAATAATCTCTAGGTGCCGACTTAATGTTTTTTTATGTGAGTTTAAAGTGCTACATTGTTGCCAAATACATGGTCCCAGTTAATAGCCTTGAATCTGAAAGCAAATCCCATGGGGAAAAAATATGAATGTATTATATTAAAATGCTTCTCAGAACAGTAAATTTGGGGACAATAAAAACAAGAGATTTACACCACGTCTACCTACCTCTTTGTGCCTATACATTGCAACCTGTATGGTAGATTAGATCAACCCACAGTTCCAAAACCTGTAGTGCAGGGTCATGCCAATATGGGTTGGAATATAGAAAGTTTTTTTTCCTCCTTTTTTTTGGTATGCTGTAATCTAATCTAACTTCATGTCTGATTTCCCAAGATGAAACAGGGTCAGAGAACTGACAGTGCAGTTAACTCATTTCCACATCTGTTGGTAGGAAGACCAGAGAAGGGCAATCTAAAAGCAGGCCTTTGATACATGCCTCCTTCCGTACTCCTCACTTTTATTAGTGATGCAGAAGCTCCACTGACCTCATTGCATCACTTTGTAAACTTCCTCTTAAAGCTAAGAGTAGATATAGGTAAATGCCACAAAATCCTGGACTGAACCAAAGAAAATGGTTGGAGCCCAAGGTCTGGTTCAAGCCTATGTCCAGTGCTGAGAGCATTATGCTTCTGACATCTAATACTACTGGTGAAAATGCAACACGTATGTGCATTTTACAGTATCTACAGTCCATGTTCTCCAGAGTCCAGCACTCAGTAGTCAGGCACTCACTTGCTGAGATGGGATGGGGGTGCAGAAATAGCTTTAAACAAATCCACATTCTCCAGAGCCTCAGCTAGTGGCTCTAAAGGATGACTGTGACAGCAGAAAATTGTCAAGAATCAGGGAATATTCTTTCAGGAAGAAGAGCAAAATAACCTACACTATGCTAACAGTTCAATTGCTACCAGTACTCAGCCTACCTTGTTCAGAGCTAGCTCATGAATCTGCACAGCAGTGCACAGAGCCATATAAACATGGCCAGTATGATATAGACACCTTATGTTTGTAGTATGTCCCACCCCTTACTTTGCAGTGGCAAGTGGCCCTACACAGAGGCAGTTCAAGCAGTGGCAGATCCTTCCAAGAGTAGGAGTATGCCCCTCTCTGCCTCCAGGAGCAACAAGGGATCTTCTCCCTTATTCTCCACGGAGAAGTTTGATGGTAACAGTGCCACAGCAGCTAGGGTATATCATTTTGTGTGGTTGTTCCAGGCTATCAGCCACACAAGAAATCTTTTGCTTGGCATAATATTAGTAAGGCCCCTTGCTGAGAGGCGTGGAATGTTTCACAGACTCAGAGGTACTATTCCATGCTGACTACTTTGATTACTCTTTAGTTGTGTTTTCAAGTTTTTTTTGGTTTTTTTTACAACCCTTGGGCTAGCAACTGGAAACCTTAACTTGCATTTTCTAACTTTTGAATATCCACTTTAATTTTATTTTTACATAGAAGTTTTTGTGGGTGTATCTTAGAAAGCTAAGAGCACATTAAACAAATGTACTCTGTGATCACAGTTCTTAGCGCTCCTTTAATCACATTTTTTTCACAAAAATCTTAGTGGGCACATTGACAAAGATGCTAAAAGCACAGTAGACTAATTCTACTGTGCATTAGTGCAGCAGGTAAAACCCGTGCTAATGCACTGATATGCAATAGAATTAGTCTACTGCACATTAGTGTCACAAAACAAGCATTGGCAGCACTACTCTGCAGTAGCACCAATTTATGATACATTAAGTTACTACCTGTTATTATAGGACATTTGTACACATGCTTGCACTTTTAAACGCGCCCAGCGCTGCAGCACATGCATTTGTATAAACAGCGAAATGCACATCAGCACTGAAAAAATGGTGGCAGCACACGTTTGAACATCAAAGGTGTTTTAGTTCAAAAGAGTGCCACCACCATTTTCTCAGCGCTGATGCACATTTCACCATTTATACAAATGGATGCAACACAGCACCAGGCACATCAGCACGATTAATTGAGTCTGCTGCAACGCACCAGAGATCTGGTGTGTGTTCATTGAAGTATGTTACAAGTATTACTAATGCATCTGGGTAAACTGTGGGACACCAAATTTGAAGCAACCCTGTAACATTAGCTATGATCTTTATAAGGAGCTGCTTTTTCCTGTAGATATAACTAAATGACATATGTAAAGAAAGAAGGAAAGTCCCATTTAACATTGTTTTCCAGCGCTTAGTAGAATGATAAAGTTTTTTTTTGCCATTGGTAACAGCCTCCTAAACACCAGATTTCCTATACCAAGTTGTAGCTCAAGAGCCAAGAACACTGGAAGCTAATTCATTAGTCTCAATAGCCAATGGATTGCAAGTTTCTGCTCATCCACCCTACAAATTCATAATGCTCAATCATCATTGAAATGTCTAATGCCCAATATAGAGGGGGGAAATAAAATTGGAGCCTTGTGGTTACACAGTTAGCTGCCATGTAAATAATTAAGAAAGTAATTGAAAGAGAACATTCTCAAACCATAATGGGGCATCCCTGAGCTCTCAGCTATTACTGTGGCCTCTGTGGTAGGGTTAATATAAGCCTTTATACAGACGTGCAGACCCCATAACTGAGTATTCAAGCATGTAGTTAGAAATCTTAAGTAGCAGTTGTGTAAATGCCTAGTTAAGGATTTGATTAAGTAAAAACAATAACTAAGAATTCTCTTAAGGTGCCACTATTTAAAAATTAGGTCCATGAGTTTGCAGTTCAGTTATGCCCATGCCAGAAGCTTCAAGTACAGAAGGTTACTCGCGCAGCCCCCACCATCCCCCTCAGCCTGAAATACTATGTGCCCCTCGTGCAACTCCACCCTCATAATGCCCTAGCACGAGGTGGACAATTATTTTGAGCAGAGAGCTGCTTACCCACTTTTGGCAAGCTGTCAAGGGCCACATGGATAGCCCTGCCCTTTGACAGGTGCCCCACCCCCTGGTTACCATCTTGGGAACAACGTCTCAGGGCCAGCACCGGTGGGGCCCAGAGCAGGGCGCAGGCTGGCAGGGGTCTGTAGAGCTAGGCTGGGCTGCACCAGCAGGGAGAGGAAGGAGCTGGCCCAGCTCCATAGAGCCCCTTCTGGCCAGGACCAACTCCTGCCACCCTGCTCTGGGCCCTGCCGGTGCTGGCCCCTGGACACCAGTGTGGGCCCCATGCACCTGTTCACTCCCAGTGCCCCCCAGCACCATGGTACAGGCAGGAGGCAGTGTGCAGCCCCAACCCCCTGCTTGCTGGCAGGGAACAAGCTGGTGCTGAGCAGGAACAGGCAAGTGACTGCAGTGTAAGGCACTGGCCACAGGGCAGGGAAGGGACTGCTTTTCCCCACGTACAGCACCAACTTCTAACTCACCTCCACTGCCAACTGCCAACCTGGGCCCTGTGCCGGCTCCAGGCTTGCCCATCAGGGCTGCGTATGGGGACAGCAGCTGTGGGCCCCCCCCCGCTTGCCACACCGGGCAGTGTTTGCCACCGTCACCTCTGGGCTGTCCAGCCGTGAGCTCCGGGCAGGCAGCAGCAGCAAACACTGCCCAGCATGGTGAGTGGGGAAAGCCGCAGCTGCTGTCGCCATGTGCAGCCCTGACAAGCAAGCCCAGAGCCGGCATGGGGCCCAGGCTGGCAACAGAGGTGGGTTACAAGCTGATGCTGAGCATGGGGAAAAGCAGTCCCTCCCCTTCCTTGTGGCCAGCACCCTGCACTGCAGCCACTCTCATGGGGCTGCCTGTGCCTGTTCAAAACAGCCCCGCATGGGCTGCGAGTGGCTGCAGCAGGGAACACCGGCCATGGGGCGGGTGAAGGGCCGCTTTTCCCCTGGCTCAGCTTTTCCCCAGGCTGCGTTTCCCCAGGCTCCTTCCCTGCCCGTGGTCCTCCCCTGCCCTTCCCCACACTTACCTGATTTTCTGGTGCCTGTGCAGCCACATGCTCCCAAGCCAGAAGCCCCTACTGGGCTTCCAGCTGGGGAGGCAGGGCCAGGTGGGCCCTGCTGTTGCGGGAGCCTGCCAGGCTTCCCCTGGCTCCTACTGTCCTTGGTTCCTGTCATTTTTGATAAATATTAATTTTCTAAATTTTTTAGGGGCCCTGCAGGCCACATAAAATGGCCTCACAGGCCGAATAGAATAGCCAGCGGGCCGAATCTGCCCACGAGGCTGTATTTTGCCCACCCCTGCCCTAGCCCTTCCTCACTCCACACCCCTCTGCTGCACATATCCCTCCCCACAAAAGGCTGTAACCTTCCATCCAGCCCCTGAGAGCCCCATCCTCTCAGAATCCCTCCAAAACAGTACCTGCTGATTCAGCCTCTATCATCTCTTACAATGAATAACCCTGGAAAGGCTCACTGCAGTATTCACCCCTTTGATTCAACTTTGCAACTCCCTCCTACATCTACCCACTGCAACACCACACAGCTAAACCTGCCTTCAATCCTGTCCTTCCTCTCCCATCTCTAATTTTTTATGGGTTCAAATCCCCTAGAAAAAAAGTAACCCAGTTCCTAGGTAGCAGCACACTTTCATTGGATACACTGGGGAGTGAGCTGATAAACATTACCAAGACTAGATAGAAGACCAGATAATTTTAGAATAAAGGATAGCTTGAATAGAAGATCTAGCTTGTTAACACCTGTGGAGTGAAGAGATTAGCAGGAAACAAGTACATGGTAATAATGGGTGCTGACAGGCATGAAGCTCCCTGCTGTAACTTATAGCAGGTCACAGGAAGTGCTATGAGTTACAGCGTTCTACCTGATCCAACAGACATTGGCTATTGGGTCAAGGGGGTTGGGGGATAAAGCTCCAATTTAGAGTTGCTGCATGTCTGCAGATGCTCTCCCATAGCCCTGCCCCTCCCCCTTCCCAGCTCTGGTGGTCTTCAGAATGGGAGAGGGGGAAGGGATCAGAAGGACCTGGGTTTGGGATTTGTCCAGCCTGCGCTGGAAGGTGGGACAGGTGGATTGAAGCTACCTCCCACCCTCCAGTGCAGGATGGGCAAAATCTAGATGGAACTCCATCCACTCCGTTCTCCCCCTCCCATTCTGGAGACAGCACTGAGGGCAGGGCTAGTCTGCTTCAACCCAGCACTGCTCCCAGCACATGCTGGCAGACATTAATGGAGGTGCTCTGCTTTGGAGCACCTTCATCTGAATCCTTATTTAATGAGGGTTCACATTGTCGTGCAATCAGGCACTTCCGTCAGTGCACAGCTGTAGAGTACTTCAGGGGTCTGATTATGTGACAAGCCATCACCTCTGTCACCAATGAGCCATGAAGTCAACTGACTCCCTCAGCTCCATCTGAATAGAAATGCAGCCGTCCTTGCTGGGCAATGTGTTTTAAACTTTTCATGGAGCAGGAATCACAGAGTGGGGTATGACTGCATCCCAAAAGACCTCCCTCCCCTCTCCCCTACTCCCAGAACCCCTTCTGGTAGGAACTGAATTGCCCGAGGAACTAATAGCAAGACTAAATGAACTACAAAACACAGCATGATAAAAGATCTGCTACAATGTGTTGTGACTATAACTGCACTTCTTACCACCTCTGCACTGTCGTGCCCATTCTCCCTAAGTCCAGCTCAGACTTAACTAAGAGAAAGCAGAAGATATCTTCCTATACCCTATCCTGCATGCCTTCCTCCATGGGTGTTAAAGTATTCCCTGGATTTCAGTGTAGTCCTATGTCCAGTAGCAGTGACTTTCCGTCCCCACTCGGCTAACTTGGCCTCAAGCCACTGACCTAGCAATGAAAGGCCAACCCATTAGGGCTGTGTGAAGCTTCAGTCCCTGATTCAATGCAGAGGAAATTCAGCCTGATTCAGTGGATGAATCTCTGAATCCGAATTGAATCAGAGGACCCTTTAATCTCTCTGAATCAATTCAGAACCCTCCAAATCAATTCAGAGAGATTAGGACAGGTTCAGCGATTTGGACATAGATACAGCTTTAAATGATTTTTCTACATACCTCTAGGTAGCAGGAGCTCTGAACACTGTGGTGCTGGGGCAGATGCAGCATCCCAGAGAAGGACAGGGGGGTTCCCCAGTGCGCTTGGCAACAGACCTGGAAGTGGACCAGAAGCACTTCCAGTCCACTTCTTGGTCCACCAGGGAGCACGCAAGGGGGCCCCCCACACATCCCCAGATCAGCAACTGATGCCTCCTGGATCTGGGGGGACACCTGGTATCCCCCCTGTAGCCAGTTGCCAAGCCAGAGAGGTACGGGGGGGGCAGTATGCCCCCTGGAAGACCCAGAAGTGGACCAGACACAACTCTGGTCCACTTCTGGGTTCACTGCCGAGCATGCTGGATAGCCCCCCACACTCTTGTAGGATGCTTCATCCACCCCAGCACTACAGTGATCATGAACCATGCTGCTACCTCAAGGTATATAGGAAAAAACTTTTAAAGCTGTGCCTGTGTCCGAACTGCTGATTCACCAAATCAGCATCAAATCTTCAGATTTAGATTTGGTTGAATTGAATCAGGGCCAGTGATCCAAATCAATGGATCAAATCACTGTCCCCAATTCAGACTGAATCCAAATCCAAACCGAATAGGACACATTTTGCACAGCCCTACAACCTATCCCATTTTGAATTCCCCGAGTTGGCTAACTCTTTTTTGGGTGTCTTTTTAAAAGGTAACAAATCTCTCTGATTCTGTAATATAAAAGATTAACGAAATAATCTAGCTCTTCTAGTGCTAGGTACTATAGAAATGCCCATAGTTAGAGAAATAATTTAGAGAGTGCGTGTTCAAAGTACTGTTCAATTATGTAGCCGTAGGCCCGTATTCCTTATTATTCCGAGGCCTGTAATTTTCAAACTTCCATTTTTTATATTCAGTGTTCTTGTTTTCTTTTATGACATTAATTCCCTTTCATTTGAATAAAGGTACAGATATAGTTTATCACATAGAATAACATGCAACATTCTGTGATGTGTATACCAAATAAAAAGGATGTGAGAGGGAGCATTTACACATGCGTATTACTGTGCAGTAACCAAAATTACTGTACAGTATGAATGTACACATTTACCCATGCACACCCATATTGGATGGTAAAGATGGCAACATATGCTGACTTCAGCATAAATTTGATACCTGCGTTATGCATAATGCAGGTATCAAATTTACTCCCAACTAGTTACTGCGTAGTAACGCACTTGTAGATGCCTTACTGCGCAGTAACACTGTGTGTGGGAACTGACTTGTGGCTAACTTTAGTCCCAAGTCATTCCACACACAGCATTAATGAGCTTTAATGCCTGCATGTGTAGACACTGGCTTATTCCCGCTTACTGAGCAGTAGCTTACCACGCAGTAACTTTAAGTTGGAGTAAATGCACATGTAGACATGCCCAGTGATATACTCAGTTTTATGAGTAATGGTGTATTTTTACATGAAAATATATTAGACATTTCAGCAACATCCTTATTTTGCAAAATATCCAACAAAATGTTAGTTGGTATGTTGCTTTATTTGCACTGAAAATCTTGTTTTACAACATGAGGCTAAATTTTCTTAATAGCGTGGAAAAAAGATTTCAAAATGCTTCACTGAAGTCTCTCAGTTTATATAACTCAAGCCATGAATAACTACTGCCTCCCAGGACTGGGAGGCACCATTTGTAGGCAGCAGCGGAGACCGCCCGCAGACACCGATGGCAGTGTTGGCAGGAGGGGGCAGGCGGGGAGGGCAACCAGGGACCACCCGCAGAAGTCAGCAGTGGCTTTGGCAGCAGTGAGAGGGGAGGTGGGTGGCAAGCGGCAACTGCCCACAGAAGTCAGCAGTGGCTTCGGTGGCAGCCAATCTCAGGGGGGGCAAGTTCCGCCCCGTATCATCCCTATGCATCACCTATGACTCAAGCAAAACATTTTTCAGTTTCCTGAATTCCCCAAATTTCAGGCTGCCTGCACCGATTTTCTTGGTAAGAGTAAAACTGTGTTTTGAAATATGCAAAAGTTGGGAAATGACGGAAGAACCTGGAGATTCAGAGATTCCTCCTGAAAATTTGACTCAAAGGATGTAAAACTGCTTCAAGCCATTACAATTAAAGCCACTAAAAATTCACACAACTTCTTAAAACAAAAGTAGTTATAGCCATTAGTAAATTAGGGTGGAGATTTTCAAAGGCAATTTGGATAACCAATCTTCCTAAACCTTAAAAAGAACTAGATAGCTAAATACCCTACACAGCTTCAAAAATCTCAGCCTAAGACTTCGATAGTCCTTGTAGCAATGAATTCCACAGGTTCCTTCTGGGGCACAGCCACTTTCTCCTTCATGAGTTAGGAAGCTCAAGGGAGAGTTCAGTGTGAATTGGCTACGTTGGCACACTTCATGCCTGATCCTCTGCTCTGTCTTAGCTCCCACGCTTAGAACCCATTTAGCAATATTGCTTGGTTTTCATATATATCCCTACATTAATACACTGGTTTTGTGTTTTTTTTATTTTGTTACCAGCCTTCAAATCTAGTTTAAATCTAGTAAGTGAGAACCCTCCTCCCTTATTCTTTTATGAAATGGAGGTATGAATTGGTTTTCCATGTGCACTGTATAATTTTGAATCCTTCATTCCAGTACCATAAAACTATTCTGCAGTTCAAACCCTGAGCCAACACTTCCGCATACCTGATTTATACAGGGACATAAACTACTGATTAGCTAGAAGTAATCCAGCTATTAACAAATCTACACTTGTTAGTTCATTAATCAGAAGTGATCAGTTTGTTGCCTTAGAGAAATTTAACTATGAATTATCATCAGAGAAATTGCTCACATTTCGTCTGTCACTATATTACACCAGCTGGACAGTTCATCTTTGCAAGGCTGGCATAGTGCAGTACATTGAGATGGAATACAAAGTTGCTAGTGTCATGAATAGCACTACATCTAGAAAATGTAAAAACAGCAACTGACAATTAATCAAATCAGTGAATGGGATTTTTTTTCTTAGTAAAAGGAATATTAGTCCAAATTTCCCACAATGAAAAAATGGAGCTATCTGTTATCACAAAGATTTTTAAACACACTATATACAGATCCTTCTGTGAATGTTTGTTATAAAAAGTCTGGGCCCTTGAAACCCCTTATTCACACGTCATTTTATTTGTGATATAGCAGTATAATAGAAAGTTATAGAGTATTAAGATCTACTGTCATGTAGAAAGGCTATTTAAATGTGTAAATTTTGGCAGGGTTATAACTGTAATGAGAATATGTACCAGCATATGTTCATGACTGAAGGATTCCCCACTGCTTTGATCAGAAGATATTTGGACCCTCAAACCTACGTACTACCATTGGAAATGATTCATTCTAGTATTACCTCATTCAGCTTAAACAATAAAACTTGAGTCATGTAGAGTTGATACCTCTGACTGTTTATCACTAGTCTCAATATCTTTGATATTTGTGCTGTAGCCACAGCTCTTAGAGTCATATGAATATCTAAAAACCTCAGTTCACTTTTAAAAAAAAACTGTTTCAGGTATTTATGATTGAAGAGACCCATAGCAACAGTCAAGTGCAAAATCATGGATGACAGGCTAGGTCATAGAGGATCAGGGAAGAACCTATCTTGAAAAGGGGGGAAAGGAAGACTGGGGGAATTATAAACTAGTCAGCCTTACCTCAGTACTTAGGAAATTACTGGAAGAAATAATAAAACAATCAATGGGTAAACAAATGCCTAAAAGACAAAGGGGTGATCACTAGGAGCCAGCATGAATTTGTTAAGAACAAATCATGCCAAGCCAACCTGATAGCCGTCTTTGACAAGAGAACTCTTTTGGTGTATGAAAGGAATGCAGTGGATATAATACACTTGAATTTTAATAAGGTATTGTTCAACATTTTTATTAATGATTGGATACAAAAATAGAGAGATTCCTGGTCAAGTCTTTAGAGAATACAAAACGAAGAGGGCTGGGAAACACTTTAGAGAGTAACACTAGAATTCAAAAGGATCTTAATAAATGTAAGAATTGAGCTATAAACAAAGGGGGTGGGGAACTGACATCTGTAGCTGGTCGGTGAATGTGATCTTTCCCTGAATCCCCTTCCAATCACAGTGCTCTGGGGGAGGGACGTAGAAACAGCATATAAGCCTCTGTTTGCAGCCTTTCTGTCTCTTCTGTGAGCTGTTTCTGCCTGAGCACTGGGAAGGCCCCTGTTACAGGCTAGCATCTGTGGTGTTTTCATCCCACTGTGCCTTAACACACACACACACACACACACACACACACACACACATACACACACACACACACACAGTCACACATGTCATGAGTTTTGCTTTCAGAAGCTTGAGGTGCAGTTACCCAGAAACCCCTGTACCTATCTCCTTGAACCTTGGCAGACTTCATGCCCTCAGAAGTCGCTACCATCCCCACTGTTTTCATAACAATCGGCAAAAAAATGACAAAGTTATAGGTATTTCAGGGTTCCCCATTATAATCTATGGCTGAATCACTGAATCTCTCCAAATTAGCACCACATCTTCCAAAGCCAATTCAGCCAAATCGATTCGGGACAGCAATCTGAATCTTCAAATCGAATCATTGTCCTCCGAACTGGCCAAATCCAAATTGAATATTTCTCTATTCGCACAGGCCTAGCTTTCAGGGCTGGATAAGTAGTTGTCTGGGGTGATTTATGAATAACATTTCCTACATTCATACACAGGGTTGGATTAGAGAACCACTGAGATCCTTCCCAACCCTATGGTTCAATGACTGCATAATCTAACAATGGGTGAAGTTACACATTACACTTAGACCATACTGAATGTGTGGAAAGTTAAGCGATGCTGAAGTTAGACTGTGCTGTGAGCATTCACACATTAGGTGTTAATACCATTTCTTGCCTTCACAGCTCTGATTTACCAGTAGGGCCCTGGCAAGCAAGGCCATGACAAGGAGCCAGGACATCTGGGGTGGTGTTTTCTGGGATTCTGGAGGACTGTAAGTCACTTGTTTTATCTCCACGGAGCAGAATGAAGTTAACCTAACGCAAACTAGGTAACACAACCCAGAGTTAACCAATGGTTGCAATGGTATAACTTGGAGACTCTCAGAGGCCACTTAGCGTGAGGTAACATGGTTTAACATGAGGATGCTCACATTGCAAGTGCCCCTAGCATGGTCTAAGTGTAACATGTAACTTGAGAAAAGACCAAAACTGTGCTCCCCAAAACTCCAAAAGCAGCTGAATAAAAAAAGAATCCCCAATGTTTTAGGGTTTTTTATCTTGTGATTTTTAAGACAGTCTCATAGTTTTTTGGGCCTACTTCATTTTTGTAAATGTTTGGGGCTGATAATACTGCTCAGCTCAGTGTATTACAACTAATCCTTTCTCCATTGCTGACTCCCTGTGTGGCTTCAGACAAGAACTTAACTTTTTTGCCTCAGTTAATAATCTATAAAATACAATCTATAAAATTTGTAAAATTCCTAAACTATAAAATAAGCATAACCTGTGAATGCTGTGAGGATTAATTTATGTATATAAAAATCCCCACCAAATACATAGTTCTACATAAAAAAAATGTACTAAGCATCTCATTAGCAAAATACCAAAGATGTTTTAAATTATCCAAATTTGGCAGAGATGGCTAACTCCCAGCAAGGGCAGTAAAGCAGTTCATACTGAAGGCATGTGCCTAGAGACCTCAGTATTGATGATAGTACCTAAATTTGGTTTAGATCACAGGGCTTAGAATACCTAGAGATTCAGTGATTAAATGCCCTATCCTCCATCTGGTGACTAGTCAGTGGGGCCACTTTGCCAGATGTTGTCACAATTACATGTCTGATCTGGTACTAGATATTGAAAGAGTAGGGTGGGTCCATCTTCCTGGGGAGGACTTGCAAAGGGTGGGGGGGAGAATATTCGTTCTTGTTTGAATCCCGAAGGGAGGGATATTCTTTTAAAACTCTGGATAACATGGGGAAGGAAAGGACATTTCTTATGAGTTGTCGTCTCTATCCTATTTCGGTCCTTATTCTCCCATCTTTTTCATTGGAATCTATTGTTGCTAACTCCTAATGTATGGAGTTCTAGCAGTGTAAGTTTGTGGGAAATGTGCTTTGTTGGTCTTGTTTGCATGTAGATTTTTCTGGGATGGAAGAGCCCATGCTGTGGCAGATGGATGCCAGTCTCCATGTTTAGTCAGTCTTGTCCTTTTTAGTAAGACTCCCACGTAGTATTAAGAGATGTGGGTAACAAGTTTTATATGTTTTGTCAGTTAAATTCTATTCCTATAGGCCACTGAGCATTCACTAGCTAGCAATATGACTGAGTCTCTATTGGCATGAGCTGCATTTGAGCCTCTGGATGAAAGAAAGATCCCATACTTTGGCAACTTCTAAACAGTAGTGTGGTGGGGAGGAGAGGGGAGGGGTGGAGTGGGAGAGAGGAATGGCGCATAAGCCTTGGACGTCTACTTAGGGAGGCACTGCTATGGCCTCCTCCCTCCAGGAATCTTTGCTACAGCAGGCACAACTCTGAGCAGCCTGGCCTGGCCATAGGAGCTTGGCAAGCACTGTCCCTGCCCAGTAATGTATTGTGGGGACATGCAAAAGGAATGACACCCCAGCTCTTGGAGGGGAGAAGCTAAAGAGAGCCAGGGCAGATAAAAATCCTCTCCCTCTTCCTTTTCCTTTCCCCTCTCTCCACTCTCCATTGGCCTGCATAATTCCTCCCCAACACCTCTGCCCCAGCACTGCTTCTCTGCTTTTCTGTGGCACACAAATAGATTGTTTCATTATTCAAAGAAAAAATAGTTTTGAATAGAAGAAAAAATCAAGCATTAGACATTAAAGAGTTTTCCATGCTTCACTGACCAAGTAAATTTACTGGTAGATGTGTTCTGTACTATTGTTTCTTTATTCTCATGAACTTCTCTTATCAACAGTTACACAGATGGTTTGATCTGATTTTAACTTAATGAATAGATCAAATAATGGCATTAGTTTTCTATGTATAGCCAACTTCTTTATTATGTAAGATGTCCCACAAATAATAAAGGAAAAACACCTTGTAATAAAGGGCTTCACTAAAAATCAAAGTTCTCATGTGTACCACATTTCTGGAAGCAAATTTCTCACATAAAACACACCTTGGGTCCCTGACACTTCAGGGGAAGCCCTAACAAGAACCTGCCTTAGGATACATACTAAAGCACCTAGCTGTGCAGAGTCAGTGAATGAGATCTTATTATTGAAATTAATGGTAAAACTCCCACTGACTTCAGTGATGCCAGTGTGTCTAAAGCAAAGGTTCTCAACCTTTTTGGACTCGAGGCACTTCTCCATAACTGTGAATTATTGAGTGTTACCCAATTTGAAAAACAAATATGTATATATTACTGTGCTTAATTCATAGATTTCGTAGATTTCATAGACATTAGGGCTGGAACGGACCTCGGAAAATCATTGAGTCCAGCCCTCCCCCCAAGTCAGCTGGTGTCATAGGATCCCAGCAAGATAAGCATCCAATCTGTTCTTGAAGGTGTTCCGTGTAGGTGCTTGAACCACCTCCAATGGCAGGCTATTCCAGACCTTGGGGCTTGGACAGTAAAGAAATTCTTCCTTATGTCCAGCCTGAAACAGTCTTGCAGTAGTTTATGACCGTTTGACCTCATCATCCCTTGGGGCGCTCTGGTGAACAAACGTTCCCCCAGATACTGGTGGTCACCCCTGATAAACTTGTAGGTGGCCATCAGATCACCCCTGAGCCTGCGCTTCTCCAGGCTAAAAAGCCCTATGACTCTCAGACTGTCGTCGTAAGGTCTGTGTTCCTGACCTCTGATCATGCGCGTGGCTCTTCTCTGGACTCTCTCAAGCTTCTCCACATCCTTTTTGAATTGTGGAGCCCAAAACTGGATGCAGTACTCCTCATCCAGTTGCCGAGTACAAGGGGAGAATGATGTTCCAGGATTTGCTTGAGAAGCATCTATGGATGCAAGCCAGTGTTTTGGTCGCTTTACTAGCTGCAGCACTGCATTGCAGGCTCATGTTCATCTTGTGGTCAATGATGACCCCCGAGTCTCTTTCTTCCAGAGTGCTAGGCAGCGTAGCACTGCCGAGCCTATAAGGATGCTGCAGGTTTTTCTTCCCAAGGTGGAAAACCTTGCATTTTTCAGTGTTAAACACCATCAGGTTCTCGTCTGCACATTTGCTGAGCTTGTCCAGGTCAGCCTGGATAGCCCTCCTGTCTTCAGGTGTGGATGCTTTGCCCCAAAATTTGGTGTCATCAGCGAACTTGGCCGGTTCGCTTCTGACTCCAGTGTCCACAACATTAATGAAGATGTTGAACAGTATGGGTCCAAGGACAGAGCCTTGGGGGACCCCACTGGTCACAGGACACCATGATGAATGACTTCTATCAATTATCACCCTCTGGGTCTGACCATGGAGCCAATTTCCCAGCCAGTGGATCATGGTGGGACCAAGGCCACAATTGGCCAGATTCACTAAGAGGTAATCATGGAATACTATTTCGAAGTCAAGATGTATAACATCAGTCTCTTGGGCCTTGCCCAGGCAATAGGTCACCTGGTCATAGAAGGAAATGAGATTGGTCAAGCAAGACCTACCTGCAATAAACCTGTGCTGGCTATCCTTTAGGATGTTGGCGTCAGCCAGTCCATTAAGGATGCCCTCTTTAATAAACTTTTCTAAGATCTTCCCCAGGATAGAAGTCAGGCTGATGGGCCTATAGTTAGCTGGATCCACTCTCCTCCCTTTCTTGAAGATTGGCACCACATTGGCCTTCTTCCAGTCCTTAGGCACTACACCAGAGCACCAGGAGCTTTCAAAGAACTGTGCCAGGGGCTGGGCTATGATGTTTTCCAGCTCCTTGAGTACCCTGGGGGGTAGATTGTCAGGGCTGGCTGACTTGAAGGTATCCAGCTTCTCAAGGTGTTCCTTCACAAGGTCAGCATTCACCAGGTTCCTTGCAGAGAAACCTGGTAGTAGGGATGGGGGGATCATCCAGGCCTGAGCCTGTGCATATCAGCTTAGTTTATCTACCCATCTCCTAATGTCTCACTTATCTCCTCACACCACCCTTCAGAAGATCTGCCTAGCTGAGAATAACTGGTCTACAGCTACCCCATTTATGCAGTACAGATCATTCTTTCTTAGACAGTCATCATGAAGGGGTATAGGGCACATCTACATGTCACTGTGTTTTAGTACTTCCAAAAAGAAGTACTAAAGCAAAGCACAGAATGGGTGGTTACTGCACTATGCACACAGTGCATGGTTAGATTTTGCCACCACATTGCCATAGTGGTATGCTATACCAGGGGAGTGTGCCATTGCAGCAATGTAGTTGGCGATAACGTGTAGACCCGCATGATCACATCATCATAGTGTGCCATACAGTGACATAGCACAGGTTACAGCCTCATTGATCTCATGAACAAAGGGTCTCCAATTGTGGCTGCTATTATGTAAACTGCAGACAGCGGCAGCATGCTCTTCCCCACAAAGTGAAAAGACTACTATGTAACAGGCTAGATGTTTTAAATACCAGCATTTGTGTCAGTAGAGTCTTACCCTGCCCACCATGCCTTGCTGCCTGGCTTATGAAGGCTCTTTTGAGTAGGCGCCCACCTTGCAAAATGCCATTACTAAGGAAAAAAGATTTTTATGAATCTTTATGACTGATGAATATTTTAATCCTCAGTCAGAAATTATGACTCACCTTGTACAAAGAGGCAAACAGAATTTTATTTTGAGTCACATTTTTTTTCTGTGCCATAAATGGCTGCTCTGAGCACATCTTATTAAGATAAGGCAGCAAAGTTTGGGGGTTTTAAACCAGAATGCTTTTACTAATGTCATGCTTGAGCAAGCAGACCTTATTTAAACATGTCAGCCCTAATCCTATTATCATTGACCTACTAATAAGGTTTAACCGATGATGGGGCTATAGGGTTAATTTTGTCTATCCATTTCGAGATGTCACTAGGATGTTAAGGACATGGGTAGGATGTGACAAATACTGCAAAAGGTATTTAGACTCACTGTTTGTCAACACACTTTTATTTTATCCAGATTTACAACTGGAGTCAGTAAATCACCAGCCAAGTAAATTTTTGGTGTAAAATTATAATGTAAAAATTCCCACAGCAAAAATGTAAATGTTCCAATTTAGGAATATATAACTGTTTTCTTGCAAACATGTGCATGGTCCAGATCTGTTAAAATAAATCTATTCAGTGCAAAATATATATCCGTGGATAAGGTGATTTAATACATTTTTCCTTATTTGGCTGAGTTGGAACTTTACAGGATTATGGGGGAGTAGGGGTGGGTCCTCCTTTGATCAAAGTTAATTTGTCCTGATTTGCCCTCTCCTGACAGAAGCAAATCCATGTGTCACTGTTACCTAATTGGATTACAGTGACTGCCCAAGGTAAATATTTTAAAAGGAAAAGTCTCACAGCAAGCTGGCATAAGGGTGGTAGGAAGCACCAAAACTTCTAAGAAATGCCAGTAGGAGCTATCGAAGGGCCTTTATGTTTCAGCTGCCAGAACTGTACTAACTACAAGCAGTCAATGCATTTTGCTCATCTTGAGACTCATTAGTGGAACACAGCTGTTTTCTCAGGGAAATCGTCAGCCTCTTGATGTAATATTCACTTGGTGGGGGTGACTGCTTTAATTACCTCTTGGAAATAGATAGCAAATATTGCAACTTCTACTAGCCTAACACCTGGGAGAAGAATGCAGAGCTTTTAATTCCTTATTGCTGGGAGCTAGGGCTTTATTTATTTTTTTTGTTTATTGGTGAAAAGTTCTGTAAAAGTAATAGATATGCACAAAGATTGGTTAATGCAGAGAAAACATAAGCATCATCTGATGCCAAGTAAAAAGCTCTGTATTTAATCAGCTAATACAAAGGTAGCTGGCAAACCAAACAATCCACAGGGCATCCCTTAGCACATTCATTTTTAATGTGATGGTGGGCACAGTGTTGCCCTCAGTGTAAATATTCTGTCCTGAGGCAGACAGAAAGCCAGCGGCAGTCTGCCTCAGAAAGACTCAGATAAGGGCAACTGCAGTCTTCAGGTTCCCCAAAGCTGGGGGAACTTTAGTCATCCTTCAGCTGAGGTTGTGCATCTGTTGAGCACAACAGAGAAACATTTCATCCAAGTCAAAGGAAAACTGCAAGAATGTTGAGCAAAATGTGGAGCATTGAGCCTCATTTCTTTGAAAAAATTAGACAAAATTGTAGGGAGATACAAATTATTTAGTCAGTCTGGGATTGTAACCAATGCACTTTTAAAAATTAAAACAGAAATATATTCACAGGATAGAACTGACTACATTGTTTGAAACAGTTTTTAAATACCAAAAGAATATTTGTTAAATTGCAGCACTAATTCCTTAACACATACAACAAGGTCTGTACAGCAGAAGGTCACCACAGAACATTGGGTGGGGGTCTGTGGGAAACTGGCTGGCCACATGCTACTGCTGGCCCTCCTGTGCAGACAGTGCACAGGAACAAAACGGAACAGAAAAAAAATACACATCTGGACTGATCGTTTAACAAACAAAATATATAGGGCCAAATTCTACTTCACTTTTACACACAAGCCAGAGAGAGTGTAGCTCGGTGAGACAGGCACTGCTCTGAAGGAGATGGGGCGCTGCGTTCCAGCCCCAACCTGTGTCTCCAATAGGCCAGAATTTATCCTACCACTGTGTATCCAGCCAATCTGAAATGTCAGGCAATGGGGATAGGAGAAGAGCTTAGTGCTAGAGCCCTGGGCTTCTAGAACCTGTCTCCCCCACTCCCTAGGCATGTGACCTAACCATCTGTTGGGTTAAAAAGTGAGAGGACCCTCCTGCAGTAATTAGTCATGGTCTTTCTCTTACCACACTTTTGGAAACTGACACAGTACCATGTGAGTACCCAGGTGATCCAATTCTGCCACGCAGCATAAGCAACATGTTCAGAAGGGAAGTGCAAGGTAAGTAAAGCTATACAGGTGGAAATAAGATCTAAAATCTAGGGAAGCGCAGGTATGTCACTCTTGTAAATATATTTGGATGTGCAAGTAGCACTCAGACACATAAAGGTGGGAGTGGATTTTGGCCCATAATGAGTTATCAGCCAAAAGTTTTGTAATGACAAATAGGAGGAAAGCAATAGTAACACATTATAGGAGAAGTGACCAACAAAGTATCTCTGTTGGATGTGGTCCACACTAAGAACAGGACAAGAAACCCTCCTGAAGGGGAAGTTTAAGAGAAACAAGGCCTAACGACATGAAATGTACTAAAGCAAGGGCGGGCAATTATTTCAGGTGCAGGTTTGGCAAGCGGCCAAGGCCCACAAGGGTAGCTCCACCCCTTCACAGGTGACCCACCCCATGGTCACCATCTTGGGACTGGAAGTCCCACCTGTAGCCCCTGACCTTTGCCACCAGAAGTCCCTCTCCTTGCCCCCCCAGGAGTATCCTTTCAGGAAGGGTTTGCCATCTTGGAACCAGAAAAATACTAAATTATATTCTAAAAAACAAACATTTACTACAACATTCATTAATTTGATTTCAAAAAATATTTTTGTCCTGATTTCCATGTATCTGTGTAGTATACATAGAGGTGATTCCACAATAGCTTAAAATGAAGTCTTAGTCTTGTATATTGTAAGCGAGTGTGGGTGGGTGGGTACAGGTTTGTGGGTGTGGGGGGGTTGTGGGGAGTGTGGGTATGTGGGGCAGGGGAGCATGTGGATGTGTGTATGGATATGTGGTATGGGTGGGTATGGGATTTGTGGGGAACTGTGACTGTGTGGGCGGAGGGTGGCTGGGGAGGGTTGTAGCATGTGTGGAGGGGGAAGATTTGCCCACAGCCCCCACATGGTAGGCAGAGCCCCCCGCAGTGCTCCTCCAAGCCCAGGATCTGCGCTCCTGCTGCTTCTGGCTCCAGGACACAGGCATGGCCCCATGCTCCTGCTCACATCGACTTTCCCCTCCATCTGCTACCACTGCCCTTCTGCTGCTTTCCTGTTCTCCTCCCCCCCCAGCTCGCCACTCCAGCACCATGTCCCAGCTTCACAGCCAAGACTGCAGGACGCAGCAGGAGCTGGACAGGCCTGGCTTCACAGGGCCAGCCAAGAATCACAGGTGGTGGGACAGCTCCTGCTATGTCCTGCTGCCCAGCGCTGCAGCCAGGAACCATGTGGTGCCAGAGCAACAGGCAGGGGGTGGAGGGCAGGAGTGACAGTGGTGAGCAAATGGCTGCAGCAGGTGGTGGGAAGTGGCAGCAAGTGGGTGCATGGAATGCAGCAAGAGCTGGGTGGGGGTATGGGGCCCACGCAGTGCACCGGGGCCAGTGCTGCCAAGGCCCAGAGCAGGGTGTCGGGAACACAAGGTATGGGCCAGCAGGGTGCTCCTGCCCCCCTGCTCTGGTGCTCTGGGCCCCGCTGGCTGTGGCCCTGACACACCGGCATGGACCCGATGCTCCTGGCTGTGCTCCGCATGCCCGCTCCCTGCCCCTTCCCCCAACCTGCTATTGCTTTCAGTTCTTCCCTGCCTGTAGACCGCCGTACCTCTCCACCCCCTACCAGCCACTCTGGTACAATGTGGCTCCCGGCTGCAGTGCCAGGACTGCAGCAGCTGTCTCAGCCCAACCCTGAGAACTGGGGCAATTGCCCACAGTCCTCCCCTGCCACCCCCCTTCTTATCTGAATTTCCCTCTGGTGCAGGGAAGCAGGAACAGCCCCAAGGGCCCTGCCCAGAAGCCTCTGCTCCACACAGGGCTTCTGGATGGGGGTGGACAGTGCAGGGCTGCCAGGCCTTGCTTCTTCGGCCACTTGATTCTGCCGGCAGCTTCCCCTGGATCCTACTGCCCCTGGCTCCTGTCATCTTTGACAGGCAGTCAGGGGAAGATAAATATTAATTTTCTAAATTTTTTAGAGGCCCTATGGGCCAGATAGAAAAGCCTGGCAGGCCAGATCCGGCCTGTGGGATGTATTTTGCCTGCCCCTGCACTAAGGAGAGCTTTACATTGGATATCAATGAAAACTTCCTGGAATGTCAGTGCTATATATGCATAAGACCAGGCATACAATAATCTCCCAAAGAAATAGCAGACACTCTGTGGCTTCTTACGTTAATAAGTGGAAAAAAATAAATTAAAAAAAAAGGACATTGTAGTGTGAATGAGATGGCCTGATAGATCTTTCCTGTCTCTTGTCTTTTCATCAGCAGTTTTAGAATTTTGAAGAGGTGCTGCAACAGATGCAACTTGTGCTGCAGGGATGGCTGCAAATCCCCTGCCCTCCTTTCCACCCCCAGCTTTGATCTGCACAAAGGCCATCTCCTGCTTGAGCTGCTTCACCAGGTGCTGCACAGTGCTGAGGTTGGAGCTGGAAGACATGCTGGCAGCTCCACTTCTCCACAGCCCGAGACACCTGGTCTGTTGCAGAGTGCAGGCCTTAGGGACTGAGCTCAAAGCATGGGGATGTGGGATAGGCAAGATTAAAGCCCCACCCATGTATGTTTATATCAGTGACCTGTGAGTAATGGCCAAGGGAGTATTTTAAGAATGCAACAAAACTGGAGGATAATTTTACATAAAATCAAGTGAAAATAAAACCAGTCATAATAACAATAAAAGGAAGCACTACTGAAAGAAGTAAATTAGAGTTTCAGAATTTCCTAGGATCATTTGCAACAAATGATTCACCAAAAGTATCCACGAATGCCTCAAAGCCAAAAAGGAGGCATATACCCAATGGAAGGGAGGGGCCATTACCAAGAAGGATTATAGCTCCTTGGCTTGAGATTGTAGGGGGGCTATTAGGAAGGCTAAGGCAGAGATGGAACTGGGACTAGCTACCCAGATCAAAGATACCAAGAAGTCCTTTTTTAAATACATAGAAAGTAAATAAGAAGGTGCCAAATAACATGGGGCCTCTGCAGGACATGCTTGGTAATCTGGTGGTAGCACCAGATGACAAAGCTAATCTCTTTAACAGATTCTTTGCTTCCATTTTTCTAAGCAGGGACAGGGACATCCCCCCACTGGGATTTCAGACGGACCCAGGGGAGGCGCAGCCAGGCCCAGGGTCAGTGAGGACCTAGTCAGGGAACTTCTGGAGGGACTGGATGCATTCAGATCAGCAGGTCCTGATGATCTCCACCCCAGAGTACTTAGGGAACTGGCAGAGGTCATTGCAGGACCCCTGGCACAGCTTTACAAGCACTTGTGGTTCTCTGGTGAGGTACCTGATCACCGGAAAAGGGCCAATGTGGTCCCCATTTTCAAAAAAGGGAGGAAAGACGACCCAGGAAACTATAGGCCCGTTAGTCTTACCTTGGTCCTGGGGAAGCTCTTTGAGAAAATTATCCAGGAGCACATCTGCAAGGGGCCAGCATGGGAGTTTATGCTAAGGGGCAATCAACACAGGCTCATTAGAGGCAGGTCCTTAGTCAGAGCAACCTGGTGGCCTTCTATAACCAGGTCACAAAAGCCTTGGATGCAGGTGTCGCGGTGGACATAGTCTTTCTGGACTTTAGGAAGGACTTTGACACTGTCTCTCATCCCATCCTCATTAAGAAATTAGGTGTCTGTGGTGTCAACACCTACACAGTCAGATGGGTTGCAAATTGGCTGGAGGGCTGCACCCAGAGAGTGGTGGTGGATGGGTCATTTTCAACCTGGAGAGATGTGGGCAGTGGGATTCCCCAGGGCTCGGTCCTCTGGCCCACACTGTTCAATATCTTCATTGGTGATTTGGATGAGGGGGTGAAAAGCACCTTGTTCAAGTTTGCAGATGACACTAAGATGTGGGGTGAAGTGAGCACGCTAGAAGAAAGGGACAGGCTATAACTAGATCTCAACAGGTTAGAGAGATGGGTGGACAAGAATAGGATGGGTTTCAACACGGACAAGTGCAAGGTATTGCACCTGGGGAGGAAGAACCAGCACCATACTGACAGGCTGGGGATCTCCTTTCTCGTCAGCACAGAGGCAGAGAAGGATCTTGGAATCACTATTGATTCCAAGTTGAACATGGGCCACCAATGTGGGGATGCAGTCAGGAAGGCCAACTGCACCTTGTCATGCATCCATAGATGCATCATGAGCAGATCCAAGGAGGTGATCGTCCCCCTCTATGCGACATTGGTCAGGCCACAGTTGGAGTAGTGCATCTAGTTCTGGGCACCACACTTCAGGAGGAATGTGGACAACATGGAGAGGGTCCAGAGGAGGGCCACTCGCATGATCAGGGGGCAGCAGGGCAGGCCCTACGAGGAGAGGTTAAGGGACCTGAACCTGTTCAGCCTCCACAAGAGAAGGCTGAGAGGGGATCTGGTGGCCACCTATAAACTTACCAAGGGGGACCAGCACGCAATGGGAGAGTCCCTATTCCCCTGAGCACTACCGGGGGTAACAAGGAACAACGGCCATAAGTTGACTGAGAGTAGATTCAGGCTAGATATCAGGAGGCACTACTTGTACTACTGTCAGGACGGCTAGGAGCTGGAACCAACTTCCAAGGGAAGTGGTGCTTGCCCCACACCCGGGGGTCTTCAAAAGGAGGCTAGGCAGCCACCTAGCTGGGGTCATTTGACCCCAACATCCTTTCCTGCCCAGGGGGTCAGACTAGATGATCCACTTAGGTCCCTTCCCACCCTACCAATTATGAAACTATGAAATCTTATTCAATATTTTGTTGCTCCTGTTAGCACATATCAGCTATAACAGATATGTTATCAGTATGAATGTTATTGAGATAAAAATGTCAACAGTAACACTAAAGAAATTCTGAGGTCTTTCTGAAGCTTTTTTCTTATGTAGTCCCCTATAAGAAAAATAAAGTAGGGGATTTACTGAGGTCTAGGTCCATGGCAAGCTGTTGAGATTTTGTTCCTAAGTACCTCACAATCAAAGTCTGCTAACAAGGTCTATATTGTGAGTGAGATGATTGTTATTAAGGGGCAGAGCAGTATTGTTGTAGACTGGACAAAGCATGGTTCTGAAGGAACTCACATACTATAAATATGGATGAATTACCACATGGGGCGGAAGAAACTAAAAAAACCTGAAAACCAAAAAAATAGCTGACTCAAGTCTTCCAGGGGTGCTAGGAGTGGGAGAGGCCTCACTGTCTGGGACAGGGGGTCAAGAAAAAGAACAGCTGATGGAAAAAATAAAATATAGGGTGCTGTGGTTAAAAAGGGGCAAGGGGAAAGAGCACCAAAGAGGTGAGCTCCACAGTAGACACCAGACTAGCATCCAAGGAGAAAAAATACCTCAAGATAAGAAGGGGACTTAGCTTGGGAGACTGTATGGGAAAATGGAACTAAAAGCAATGAATGTAACAGAAGATAGAATAAATATTGATAAATCATTTTTAAGATCTGCCACATCTTTCTGGCTTTCTTTCTTTCTGCCTTTCCATAATAGGTAAAAATTATCCTGGCTTTACCAGGCAATGACCTAATGGCAATGGAGAAGATAAAATAGTTTAGCTCCTTTAACTCTTACTTATTCTATGAGAAAAAATATATGTTGTTAGCTACAGCAGAATTTACTGCCAGGAGGAAGCAGAAAAATAGTTAAATGTGTTCTTGGAAATGCACAGGGAATTTTATGTATATGAGGCTACACCTCCAAACTTTTTCTCCTTTTGCATATAAATGAGACCACACCCCTAAGGGGATTTCTTTTCCATATATAAATAAAACCACACTCCCTAAATGCCTGTCTCCTCTCTATGTAAAGAATGCCACAGCCCTCCAGGCCTATCATTGCCACACATTAATGAGATCTTTTTTTTTCCTTCTCATTTGGTTTGGCAATACAAAGCCTGAAATTTCTGAAGTGCATTACTCAAGTCTGGAAAACACGGGGTCTGCCTGAAATAAATGCCTGTTCTATTAACTCAGGGTAAAAAAGTTCAGCTACTTTGGAAAATGTAAGAGTTTTTGATGGTGTTTGTGAGCTTTAGAGCACTCAGGTCTTGAAGAACTGGATGTTGTCAAACAATTGCCTATCCTTGATTAAACCCAAGCATCCATGCCAAACCAGAGTAGCAAAAACAAGTCTGAACTGTTCTATATTTTAAGCAGGAAGGCCTCCTATGTAATTCAGTGGTCAGGAATTTCTAGTTGCAACATCACAAAAAGGTTTTATTTCCCCTATAGTGGTAGGGAGGCTGAATTATTTAGGGAACATCAAAATCCATGCTAAAATGCAAGGGCTGGAAGACAAGCACTTCTTTTTTTAAACTCTGTTTGAACTAAAGGGCAGATCCATAACTGAGGGAAAATAGCATCACTCCCCTGACTTCAGTGCTAATTTACACCAATGTTCTGACTTTGACCTGTTAAAACAGTAGAGCAGTAAGTTCAGAGACATGCTGCCTAATGGAAAATACTGAGTTCTTGCTCCTGAAAGCTCTGTACAACACTCAGCCAACCTTTGAATACTAGAGTAAGTTTGAATGGAAGACAGTCATAGGAAAAGTAGATTATGAGTCAGCATGAATAGGTTTAATGATAGGCATGGCCCTGAGCACTGAATGCCAGACATTATCAACCCTTGAATGGCCTCACAGAAGTGTATGATTGGAGATATGGGTGTTTGGATATGGTCTTAAGCATGCTTAGCTATGAATTTCTGTCTTACTGGTGTTTCTAAATGGAAGTAACATGATGGCATCCAGCAGTACTCACGCTAACACAGGACTGGGTTCCCTGTGCTGTCCATTTTGACTATCATTTTTTGTGTTGCGTTTACACACCCAGTGCTCTATACTTGTGCTAAGCAGGATGAAGCCCTATGGTCTTAACTCTGGCTTAATAACAGCAAAATGTGGAAGCTCACTGCTATGCTCTAGCTGCTACAATTCATATTTTAAGTGTGTAGTTCAGGAAATGAGTTGATTCCCCGTCCTTTTTTCCTGTTTTACAGATTGGGGGTAGACTCTAGTTGGGAAGCATTTCTCTTCTAGCACAGCAGCTTGAACTGAGCTCGTGTCTAGTCCATAGAGTGAGAGGAATCTGAAGGAGACTTCTGTGGCTGAGTAATTCAAGCAAAAGCCTTTTAGACTTGTTTATTTTTTTTCAGATGTCCTCTCACAGATGTCAGCTTAACTACCAATTCTAAAAGGGCTTTCTTGTTCAGTGACTGAATTTCACAGTGGAATAAATAAGTTCATTGGACCAATTCTCTCCTTCCAATTTAAGCAGAATTTAATAGGTTATGGAGGCAACACACAGGAGATTTTTGTGTAAAATAAACATAAACTAAATGAATCAAGCCCCACTTACATCAGCTATGTAACAAAGCATGTCTTTATTACTTATAAATATTTATTTCTTCTTCTAAAGTATGCAGAATGCAGCTTCTCATGCTGACTCAGGGATTATTTTCCGAAGAGACAGATATCCAGATACAGCCCTGTAATGTTCATTTTAACAGAGAAGCTAGAAATTCAACTTGTAAGGTATCTGGCTCCCTCTTGTGATTCCTGTTTTTTGTGACACCCAAGCTTACAGTTCCCAATCCTCAATAAGCAAGTTCAATTTTCAGCTCATCCTCCTACTTGTCATTTTTATTCTTTCAGTAGAAAATAATATCAGACATATTGTCTGGTGTAATTTGCAATGGGGAATGTGCCCTCTAACTCTTTTATCACTTTGAAATTCCTGTGAAAGGGGTAAAATTGCTAACTACTTGCCAGCCCTTAACAGAAAATGCAGAGTACCTTGAAT
Organism: Crocodylus siamensis; assembly: GCF_052110815.1. Classification (NCBI taxonomy): domain Eukaryota; kingdom Metazoa; phylum Chordata; order Crocodylia; family Crocodylidae; genus Crocodylus; species Crocodylus siamensis. The sequence goes on along the minus strand of NC_143398.1, from coordinate 219,830,479 downwards.
TACACCCTTGCAAATATGGATTGTCAAATACAGCTACTTGGAACATAACTAGGAAAGACAGCATGAGGCATTAATAGTTTCCATCATCCATTTGTTACCCTTAGCTTCATCAGACTGGCAGCTTCACCCAACTGGCAGCTCCTCAGCCACATGCAGCTAAAATGCAACCCCCAGGTTCCCACCCAGCCGCACTGCCCATTGCTTTGGCTGGAACAGCAGCCAGAGTCACAGGTCTCCTGCTTCCTATCTCAGCTTAAACAGGGAGGGGATGCTGCAGCACAGCCTGTGGTGCCAGGTGAGCTGACAACCTGAAATGCTCATGCAGCACAGGACCACAGGAGAGCCCAGGAACTGCAGATGAGATAGACCACTATGGCACATGGGGGCAGTGGATGGTGGTGCTCACCCTGCACTGGCAATGCAGTAGGGGAGGGGAAAGCTTGCCCACCCATTCCCAGCGTACATGGGTGGGGAATGCCTGCCTATGCGCATGTGTGGCACGCAGCCTGCAGGACCCTGTGGTAAGCAGCCCTGGCTGCTGTAGCCCATGAGGCATGGGAAAGCCAGCCACGTAAAGGTTGGACTGTCTTGCTGTAAGCATTATGTTTACACCTTAGAGAAACTTAAGTCTATGAAATGTACAATTTTCTTTCTAAATATTTCTGTGCAGGATTGTAACACATCTGTATAGACCTTTTTCTACAAACAAGACAGGCTACACTCTGCTGCACTCAGCCATATTGAATTCAAGGGGTAGATGTGTATTTTTAAGATCTGAAATTCAGAGCTTTTGAACTTCAGATCATTTTCAAAGCAGCCTCTGTCATAGTGCTGGGAAGCATAAGCCCCTTCCTGGCAGGGGACCATGCTGCAGGGTGAGCAGAGCTATAGCATACTGTGCACAGCAGCACCGGGGCTCAGAGGGACCAGAGCCACCCCCCGCCCCCAACACACACACACCACCGCAGTCTGCAGCAGCTTTCCCTGCCCCGCAGCATAATTCCCTGCCAGGAAAGGGCTCGCGCTCCAGGAAACCATGATGGGGGGGCTGCCCCCCATCATGGTCACTCCCCCTGGCCACTCCAGTGGCTGAGCAGAGGTGAGGCCAGATGCCAGCTCGCAGGGCCCCTTAGGTGGGGGGCAGGGAGTGGGATTAATCCCCCACACCCCCGGGGGGACCGCAGTGGGGTCTGCTCACACCAGCCACCCCCACCACTGCTCACTCTGTGCCCAGGGCAAGAAACGAGATAAACCCCCTTTTACCCCCCTCTGCCAGGATGCCAATGGGAGGCAGCAGGAGGGAGCTTATCTCAGCTGCTGCAGATTTCAGTGGTGACGGCATGGGAGGGCTCTGACCTCCTCTGAACCCCAGTGCTGTCGCATGCGGTCCTCTGCTGCTCTTCCCGCCTGCAGGCGTGGCCCCCCCAGATACCATGACAGGGACTGCTGCCCCCATCAAGGGCTCTGCCCCCTCGCTACTACAGCAGCTGGGTGGAGGCATGGCCAGGTGCTGGCTGGCAGGGTCCCTTAGGTGGGAGGCAGAGAGGGGGGTTATTCCCCCCTCCCTCTGGCATCTGGCTGAGGGGGTAGGAGGGAGCTTATTCCACCGCTTGCCCCAAGTAAGGAGTGAGTGGTGGCAGCGATAGTAGGAGCGGGCAGATCTGGCTGCTGTCCCTAGGGGGCAGTCAAGGTACAGGGAGAAATAACCCCCCTCCCTGCCTGCATTTCCTCTGTCTAAAGGGAATGTCTGTACAGTTGCAAATCAGTTCAACCTAGGCAGGTTAGACTAACCTGCAAAGATAGAATCAATTCAGGCTCTGGCTTTTTGAGTGTCTGTTGCTAGTCCTGCAGTCACAAAGAAAAGCCCCCCTGCATCTGTATTATAACCCTTCAGGTACTTAAAGATTGTTATCAAATCCCCATTCAGTGTTCTCTTCTCCAGACTAAATAATTCTAGCTCTTTCATCCTTTCCTCATAAGTCTTGCCTCCCAAGCCCTAATCATTTTTGTTGCTCTGCACTGGATTTCCAAACAATTCACATCCGTCTTGAAGTGTGGGGCCCAAAACTGAACACAATACTCTAGATGAGGCCTCACCAGTGCTGAATAAAGCAAAAGAAGTACTTCCCTTGATTTGCAAGCAACACTCTTGTTAATACAACCCAGAATGCTGTTGGCTTGTTGTGCAACAAAAGCATGCTGTTGGCTCATATTCAGTTTATTGTGAACTGTAACCCCCAGGTCATTCTCTGCAGTACTGCAGTCTAGCTCAGCATTCCCAGATCTGTATTTGTGCATACAATTATTCTGTCCCAAGTGCAGGACTTTGCAATTGTCCCTGTTGAATCTTACCTGATTGACTGAGGACCATTTTTCCAATCTATCCAGATAATTCTACATCCTAGCCCTATACTTCACAATACCTGCAACTCTACCCAATTTGGTGTCTTCCACAAATTTGCTAAGCATACTCACAATACCATTGTCCAAATAATTAATTAAGATATCACACAGTATCAGCCCCAGGACAACCCCTGGGGAACCAGGGGAGGAATGTGAATGGTGAGTCTGTGAGAACAGGTTTCCTTACTTTATAGTTTCCCCACATCAGTTTTTTAAGACTGTACTCTTGCCTTGCCCAATTCCCTCCCTCAGTCCTCATTTCTGAAGCTTGGTCTATTAAAAAATGAATGTTTTCATTCTGTTTAAAAGAAAAATAAGAGAATCATGCCACCATGATTAATATAGGCCTACAGCTCAGTGCTGATGAAGTCCTAGATGTGTAACCCATGCAGAGTGCAATGGAAGACCTAGGGGTCCCATTATGAAAAGAGAGAGGAAAAGAGGGTAAGGCAAAGCAAACCAGGCCCTGCCCACTTTCCTGGCCATATAGCCTCTGTGACAGACTGAGCCAGTCAGAGAAGAAGGAGCCTGAGACTGAGCAGAAGCCCTGGCCTAATTTTGAATCAGTGGAGCAGGGACCCTGATGCAAAGCCTTGAGACAGCCTGAAAGAAACACTAACAAACACCAAGGGCAGCAAGGGCTACGCTGCATGGGGAAAGTCCTAGGGCAAGACTACTGAGGGCAGTGGCCCAGGAGAGTCTGGACTATTTGAAGACTGTGGTGAGTTTTCTTGTTTGAAGACATGTCCATTAAGAACCATGAGGCATGGGGTGGCTTGAAGGGGAGCAGAGAGGATGCTAAGCATGCTCTGAGTGAGAACATTTTGATCAGTTTATTGTTTGGGGGTTGTGGGCTTGCCAAGAGAACTGGCTGGGGAATGCTGATTGGGGCCAGGGAGAGCTGGCTGTGGACTATTCTTGTTGTGGGTTGGATGCACCCACGAGTAAGAACTAATTGTCCTATAGAGGGCTAAAGTCCATTGAGCAAATGGTGCATAGCTGGTAGGAACCCAAAGAAAGAACTCACACTGGAGAGAAAGCCCCATGATGTGAGAACTGAAGTCACTCAAAACTGCCACCTGATTGAATTGAGGGTCCACTCCTATTTCAATCTGTAACATCAAAGAAATTAGGAAGATGAACAGGTAAGGGCTGACAGCCAGGGAGCAGCAGAAAATCCCAGGACACCCCTTGGCCTGCTACAAGAGGAACTGTCATTTTGAAGCATCACAGGAACATGAAATGTCCAATAAACTATGTGTCTATTAACAAGGCTGTGCAGTGCTGCACAGTAACCTCAAGAGACTCAAAAACAGGTTTTCCAAGACTGGTGGAAATCTCTTTAGCATTATATATGACAAAGTCATTGCAGAACCCCTAGCGAAACTCTTCCACAACTCATGGTGCTAGGGAGAAGTCCCTGAGGACTGGAAGAGGGCCAATGTTATGCCCATCCACAAGAAGGGCAGGAGGGAGGACCTAGATAACTATAGGCCACTCAGTCTAATTTCCATCATAGGGAAAATCCTGGGAAAGTTCATCAAGGAGTCTATCTGCGATAAGCTTGCAGAAGGTAAGATTCTGAATAACAGACAGCATGGCTTGTCACAGGCAGGTCTTGCCTAACCACCCTTATGAGCTTCTATGACCAGGTAACTCGTCACCTGGGCATGAGAGAGCAGGTTGACATTGTATACCTTGACTTCCAAAAGGCCTTTGATCCCACGATGTCCTTGCGAGAAAATTGGAGGATTGTGGGCTTAACTCTGAGACAGTCAGGTGGGTAAGAAACAGACTGCAGGATAGGACCCAGAGAGTTGTAGTGAACAAATCTGTGTCATCCTAGTGAGAAGTGGACAGCAGTGTCCCACCGGGGTCAGTGCTTGGTCCAGTACCTTTCAACATCTTTATTTATGATTTGGATGTGGGGGTGAAGAGAAGGGGTGTGCAAAGCAGGCCATATTCGATTTGGATTTGGCCCAAATAGAGGACAGTGATTTGATTAATTGATTCGGATCACTGTCCCCAATTTGATTCAGCCGAATCCGAATCTAAAGATTCGATGCTGATTCGGAGAACCAGCAATTTGGCCATAGGCACAGCTTTAAATGTTTTTTCTACATACCTCGAGGTACCAGGTGTGGCTCGTGAATGCTGCAATACTGGGTCGGATGGAGTGTCCCACAGGAGTACGGGAAGGCCCCCCACGTGCTCGATGAAAAGCCGGAAGTGGACTGGAAGTACTTCCAGTCCACTTCCAGGTCTGCAGGGGAGCGTACTCAGGGCCCCCCCCCATTTCCCCATGGCTCAGCAATCGGCCACAGGGGAACCCCAGGTGTACCCCCAGGCCCAGGAGGCACCAGTTACTGAGCCGGGTGGGGGACCCCAGCATGCTCCCCAGAAGACTCAGAAGTGGACCAGAAGTGCTTCTGGTCCACTTCCAGGTCTGCTGCCTATAACGCTGGGGAGCCCCAGGCACTTCTGTGAGATGCTCCATCCACCCCAGCATCACAGCATTCACAAGCTGTGCCTGGCACCTTGAGGTATGTAGAAAAAACATTTAAAGCTGTATCTATGTCGAGTATCCTAATCTTTCCGAATCTCTCTGAATTGTTTCAGAGGGTTCCAATTTGATACAGAATCCTGATTCATAGTTTCATAGTTTCTAGGGTCGGAAGGGACCTGAGCAGATCATCTAGTCTGACCCCCTGCCATGGCAGGAAAGAAGACTGGGGTCAAATGACCCCAGCAAGATGTTCATCTAACCTCCTCTTAAACACCCCGAGGGTAGAAGCCTGCACCACTTCTCTTGGAAGTTGGTTCCAGACCCTAGCCACCCTGACCGTGAAGTAGCACCTCCTGATATCTAACCTAAACCTACCCTCTGCCAGCTTGTGACCATTATTCCTGGTCACTCCTGGTGGTGCTCGGGGAAACAGTGACTCCCCCAATGCCTGCTGATCTCCCCTGACTAGTTTATAACAGGCCACAAGATCCCCCCTCAGCCTTCTCTTCTGGAGGCTGAACAGGTTCAGGTCCCGTAGCCTGTCCTCATAGGGCCTGCCCTGTTGTCCCCGATCATACGAGTGGCCCTCCTCTGGACCCTCTCCATGCTGTTGACATCCCTCTTGAAGTGCGGCGCCCAGAACTGGATGCAGTACTCCAGCTGCGGCCTGACCAGTGCCGCATAGAGGGGGAGGATCACCTCTTTGGACCTGCTCGAGATGCATCTGTGGATGCATGACAAGGTGCAGTTCGCCTTCCTAACTGCCTCCCCACACTGCCGGCCCATGTTCATCCTGGAGTCAATGATGACCCCCAGATCCTTTTCCGCCTCCATGCTGAAAAGAGGGGAGTTCCCTAACCTGTAGGTATGGTGCCGGTTGTTCCTCCCGAGGTGCACTTGTCTGTGTTGAAACCCATCCTATTCTCGTCTGCCCACCCTTGTAACCTGTCTAGGTCTGATTGTAGCCTGTTGCATCCTTCCAGTGTGCCATGTCCCCCCACATCTTAGTGACATCAGCAAATTTGAACAGGGTGCTTTTTACCCCCTCGTCCAAGTCACTGATGAAGATGTTGAACAGTGCGGGCCCGAGGACCGAGCCCTGGGGGACCCCACTGCCCACGTCCTTCCAGGTTGAGAAGGACCCATCCACTACCACCCTCTGGGTGCAGCCCTCCAGCCAGTTAGTGACCCATTTGACTGTGTGGGTGTCTACACCACAGCCCCCAGTTTCTTACTGAGAACGGGGTGAGAGACAGTGATTCGATTCGGATTCAGTCATTCAGCCACTGAATCGAGCCAAATCTCCACCAAATCAAATCGTGGACCAAAGCTTCACACAGCCCTAGTGAAGAGCTCACTGGCCAAGTTCATGGACGACAGGAAGCATGGTCACACTTGAAGACAGGCTACAGATATAGGCAGCCCTAGACAGGCTGGCAAGTTAGGCGGATTGGAATCTGATGAAGTCAAACAAAAAACTTAAAGTGTTCCACCTCAGGATGAGCAGCCCCCAACACACCTACAGGCTTGGTGGCAACAAACTGACTAGCACCATGAATGAAAGGGACCTGGGGGTAATAATAGATCACAATATGAATATGAACTGGCAGTGCAATGCCAGTAGGGCAAATAATACTCTGGCATGCATCAATTGATGCATCTCCAGCAAAACCAAGGAGATGATTCTTCCACTCTACTCAGCACCGGTGAGACCACAGCTGGAGTGCTGCATCCAGTTCTGAGCACCACACTTTAACAAGGACATGGACAAGCTTGAGAGAGTCCAAAGAAGAGCCACCCATATGATCAGTCTTGCACAGCAAGCCATATGAAGAAAGGTTGAGGGATCTGGAACTCTTCAGCCTGAAGAAGAGAAGGCTGAGAGGGGACCTGGTATCAGCTTACTGCTACACTAAGGGAGTACATCAAGGGCTCAGTGAGCAACTGTTTACAAGGGCACCCAAAGGGAAAACTAGGAGTCATGGCCACAAACTCCTGGAAGACCATTTCAGGGTCAACATTAGGAAAAATTTCTTCAGTCAGGGTGTGGAACAAGCTCCCTCCAGAGGTGGTGCAATCACCTACCCTGGAAATCTTCTAGAGAAGATTGGACAGTCATGTTGCTGGGGTCACCTGACCCCGCCGCTATTTTTCCTGCTTGGTGCAGGGGGCTGGACCTGATGATCTTCCAAGATCCCTTCTGGCCTTACAATCTATGGATATATCAACATCATGTCTCTGAATGGGAGACTAAAACAGGAAACAGCAAAAAGCTCCATTGTGAAAAAAGCCAAACCTAAGAGGCGATTTTGACTGTAGAGCTCTGTGGAAAACATTCCTATTGTTGCTGTACTGTCTGTTTTGGGGACAATTTTTGCCTGAGTAGCTTCCAGAGCCTAATGAAGGGAAGATGGATGCCACTGGTATTTTTACAGTCTGCAGTAGACTGTTGCTCATCCTTGTATAGCCTGCTTCATTTAACCAAGCTATTACTCTTCTTCTGTGAATTATTCTCTGAAACTATTATTGCTTTCTTTTCCCCTTCAGATCCTCCTTCAAAAGCCATCTCTGCAATAATGTTTACTATAAATCAACTAATTAATATTAACAGATGAGCTGTTACATATTCTTACATTCAAACGATAGTAATACCTCACTGTAATGGGATTAGGATATTCCATTCTAAACATGTGTAGGAAAGCACCACTGAAAACCTGACAGTGGGCTTTTTAAGACTGCGAGAACTTACTGCTTTTGGCTCCACCCTTCCCTGGAATTATAAAAGGTGGTAAATTGGAGTCAGTGGGCAAACATGCTATTAACATGCAGAAATAAATCTTTGCGCACTTTGCACCAGAGTTTATTGCTCCCAGGTGGTTCATTTAAATGTGCACCCAGGACTGCAGCACATTGAGCTGGATCAGAGAAGCTCCAGCTGACAGGGGGCTCAGGGAGTCAGTATGCCAGCCCAAGGCTGCTCCAATCCGGCTCAGTGTGCTGTAGAGGAGCTAGTTGGGGCACAAGGGTACTTCAGTGCAGGGCTAGCTACCTGGGTCAGTGTCTATATGTGTGTTGCTGCACAATAAAAAACTCCACAGTAGGTTAGTCCTTGTATTTATAAGGACTAACCTGCTGTGGAGTTTATTAGTTTACTGCAGTCTAACAGGGCTGCATGTATAGACATTGAAATGTTTACTGCACAGCTAATTAGGCAGCTCTGCAGTAAATGTCCTGTGTAGATGTGCCCAGTCATGGTCAGACTGCTGAGATAGGAAGAGCTCTGTGTGTATGGAGTGTTGCTGGACAGTTCACAGTCTAAGAAGTCCCTGAGAAATGGTGGTAGAGGAACTGTGACTGGGGAAACTGGAGACTTGGTGATGAAGTACTGATGCAGTACAGAGCAAATGGTTAGAAAGTGAAAAATATCCCCAAATGGGGACAGTTGAAAGCAGCTGGATAAACTGAGATAGGATGTGGCCTGGGGGTTGAGTAGCACTGTGAGTGGAATATGGCACGGGGAACTATTCTTGAAGCTGTAATGAGAGTACTGCATTGGGACTCAGTGGAGCAGGGTGGCCTACCTCCCCACCCCCACTTCATCTTGTATATAGTGATATGTGCTGTAGATGCTGCTGACTAGTGAGTATGCATAGTATGATGCAACATGTCTTTGCATGGTGCCATGAAATGCTCAGCACAAGGGACTATTGGTACATAAAGGGTTGTATTAATAGCCTGGTAGAGGACTGTTGGATGTTAATGTCTGTAGCTACCACTGTGAACAAACTGAAAACTGGGAAGGTTGGAATACCCGTCTTCTGACATGTCACAATAATGTGCATTTGCTATAAATGTTTATGTGTATTATGTATATATCTCAATTATGCAAGGAGGAAAAAACTTTGCATGTCCGATGATGTTAGAGAAATCAAAACTGACAGTATAACGTGCTTGATCATCTCAGATGCTGTGCTTTTATGTAGCTCCTTTTGTATTCAGTGATTTCTTAAATTATAAAATCTAGGAGATGAGGCCAGCTCTTCCAATGCCTACTTGTTTGTTTGTTTATAGCACTTAATATAATGGGGCTTGACCTACAGCATACACTATATAGTATACTACTACTGTATTACAAATAATAATCAATAAGAAAATCCATTTAAGGATAGTTCAACTTGAACTTCTCCCAGGGTCCCATAAATAATGGCTACTGCCTAATAGGGGTCGTATTTATACCCAACTGGGTTATTCTTAGGAGAGGTCTAATAATGCTCATTGCATGCCCCAGTTTCTACCACTTTTATTAACTTAGTCCTCTAGGAACATCTTTTAGGATGCATCAGAGTTAAAGAAACTAGTGCAGCTGCCCTGTCTCCCCTGTTCTGACTGCAGCCTGCTTGTTTGTCTTCTCACAGGCCAGAGGCCCAGATTTGTAAAGGCATTTATGTGCTGATATCTAATAGGATTTTTTAATTCTCTAATAATTAGGTGCTCTTAAAATGCTACAGGGTAGTTATCTGCATCTTTGCATTTCTAAATCTCTTTGAAATCTGGCTGAGTGTCTTTAAATGGCTTAGTCTCACGTTTGTAGGCACTTGGGAGCCTACAACCTATTTTCAACAGAACTAGGGCTTCTAGGACACTTTGGAAAATGGGACTTCACTTCCTAAGTCATTAAAGGTTTTGCATGAGAAGAGCAATACCTAAAACATAAAAATCAGAGTCCAAATCTTATTTATGTAGAGAAATTTACTTCTGTAGTTAAAATGGCATGATGACACTTGTCTTAGGAGTATCCAACTTACACCTCAAAAAGTTGTTAGCATTGAGAGCTCAGAAGAAAGGGGTGACGTGCTTAACTGACATCATTCAGCTTTCAAGCGTACTTGAACAGACACATAAAACCTCACCTGCAAGGAGACCTGCTTTCCAGCCTTGTTTTATGTTGGGTTTTTTCCTGTGCTTCTCTGTAACTTAGCAAAGGAGAGTTTCCCTGTCTGGGCTTTGCTAAGTACTCGGAGAGGGATTTTTGTGCAGTTTCTTTTAATCCATTGGGGGAGGGGGTTCCTTCTTATATTGAATTGATCTTGTTCAAAACTAAAATGTTTGACTCACTGGTTGTTAGCTGGGTATCTTCCTGAAGCCTGCCCCACAATACAGAAAAGACCTCTATCTTCTAGCTGCATAAGAAAAGCCAAAAGGGAGTCTGCATCCTAAAACCCCTGTTGATGGTCTTGCTACCATAAAGGTGAAGGGAAATGGTTTCTCCCATTATGGTGTCCAATTAAGAGGTGTGGTGTGTGAATGCAGGAGGGAAGACAAAAGGCCAAGGAGGAAAAAGGAACTGACACAGATCAATCATTCAAGTTACTGTGCTGTCCGCCCAGCAGCAATCTTGCAGGCAGTAAAATACATATTCATAACACGCTGGATGGAAACTGGACTGCCAGTAAATATCCACCATCCCCTCTGAATCAGAAAAGCAAAATAATCACCACAGGAATACTCCCCATTTAGAAAAAATGTTCCCAGCATTGTCCTTATTCTGCTTTATGGCAAACCTGATCTTGCACGAGAGGTGCAAAGCAGAAGACTGTTTAAGTATGTTTACAGAAGCTGACTGAACACAAACCAAGGAGGGTTTGAACTCCTCCAGATGAACCGTAACATGAGCTGCCTTGTGCAGGGAGCATGGCTGTGCATGCTCTCTAATCCTAGGCTGTTGCAGGTATTGAACTGTTAGTCAACGGCAGCACAGCTGATTTTCAGTTTGTGTGTATTTTAAGGTTTCATCCTACAGCATGAGATTTGATGTGTGCCTACAGATGTGCTCGTTCATATTCTAATGAGAACACGTCTGAGCAGACTTGATCAAGTCTGCTCCATGTTCTCGTCAGAATGCTCCAGCATCGCCTCACCCTCATGTGTATTAAGCCCCCGTGCATTTTAAAATGGCCGTGGGGATGCTTTATTTAAACCTCATCAGAAGAACATTAGGTAAAACATCTCGTGGCCATTCTGAAACATACAGGGGCTTAATACATGTGACAGCGAGCCATTATAATTAAAGCAGCTGTCCAGGAACCGCTCTAATTAAAATGCCCCTCCCCCTGCCGAGTACATGCACAGGCATGTTCTGAAGTCACAATGAATCCAGATGACAATAGAAACTTGGTATTTTTTCTCCCACACATTTTCAACAATGTGAGAGGGCTTTTTTTGCTTTTGAGTTCTAGTTCTTCATATCCTCCCACCCACCACACTTTTTTTAAAAAAAGACAAAATTAGCAATGCAGCAATCCTTCTTTGATTGTCAGGTGACACAGCAATGGGTTTGTGTATTAGATGCAGCAAACGTTCCAATGAAACACTGGGATACTAGCCAGGCATTTTGGAGGCTGTTAAACCTGCACCAAGAAACTTACCATTACTTTCTTTCCTATAAAAATCTTGCTATTAATATTTTATAGTATTTTTCATCCACAAGATTATTTTTTAATAAATTTGGGGCCATATTCTCAGATTGCATTGTTGGCCTATTACTGCATATGACCGTGCAGTAATATCCCGTTGACATCCTGTTGACATTCACTGGCTTCCCTCTTCCAAGGCCAGTGCCAGTCAACTCAGCTGGGTCAGTCTTCCTCTCTATTATCTCGCCTGCCACAACTCTGATGAGCTAATTAATGGGGGGAGGGGTGATGACTCCCTGACCCAGTCTTGGCCGTCACTTGCCCAGTGCCCAGTCAGGTATACTCAATGAAACAAAACTTCTGGCATAGGAAGTAATATTACAGGCAACTTGCTATCCATCCGATGGTACTTCTCCCAGCTGCAGGGGACTCAGATGCAGTCTCTCACTTCCCCGGTTCCTTAATCCATAAATGCTTGATCACCAAACCCACGATCAAACTTTTCCTTCCTTTTTTTTCTTCAGTAATTGGCTGCCATGCCTAATTGACAGTGTATGGCAGCCAATTAATCTGGGAGAGTTGGTTTCCCCTGGGTATGTAAGCTTCTCCAAACTCTCAAGACCACGTAGGTCTCTTGCCCCATTCCTGGGGACTTCAGTTCTGGGCAGCAGACAGGCACTCACACTACCTGCCTGCCCCGTATCTCTCGCTTACCGTCCCCCCGTTGTCCCATCTCCCGGGACTGGAAATAACCCTGGGCTGTTTAATGAGCCCAATCCGTTTCACCTGGCGAGATGATAAAACAGCACCAGGGGGAAGTTGGGAACTCCTGTTGAAGCGTGGCCATGCTAACTTGCCTGGCCAGGGATCTGCTCTAGGTATGTAACCTTGACCTTTTCACATACCTTCCCCTTTAACATGCCGTTAGGCATATCTTCATTTTGAATCAATGGGCACATGCTCATCTCTGAGGGGCCTTGTTCCACTGACTCCTCTTCATAACATCTTGAAAAAAAGTCGGTAACCGTATTAGTTCTTCCTGGCTCATACACAACATTGTTTCACACAAAGTGAAAAGGCTGTAAGGTCAGAGCCCATTGGGTGATACATGCATTGTCCATCTGTTTAGTCTTAAGCCATCTTAGTGGGACATGATCAGTAATTAGGGTAAACTCATGCCCTAGCAAAGCCCAGAGTCTCCAACACTGCCTCCTGACAGAGGGCTTTTTCTGTTTTCTCAAATGCCTGCCTATTCACTGAATCCCACTTAAGGGGGCCCTTACTCTTCCCTTGCAGCAAGTCAGTTAAGGGCGCTGTGATTTCTGCGAAATGGGGTATAAGTTGACAATAATTCCCTGCTAGGCCTAAGAATGCCCTCAGCTGTTTGCAGTTCTGGGGGGAATGTAATTACACAAGGCTTCTACCTTGTCAATTAATAAGCTAATATGTCCCCGGCCTACCATAAACCCTAGGTACTTTGTCTCAGCCTTACATTTTTTTGGGTTGGCCATGAGCCCGGCTTGGCATAATGCCTGCAGCACTGCTTTAACTGCTTCTAGGTGCTCCTCTCAACCTTGCGTATAAATAATAATATCGTCTATGTATGATGCAGCGTATTGTTGATGTGGGGCCAACACCAACTCGATTAACCTTTGAAAGGTAGCTGCTGCCCCATGTAGCCCAAAAGCCATCTGTCTAAATTCATATAAGCCCCACAGAGTGCCAAATGCCATCTTGGCTCTATCCTCCCTCCGCAGTGGCACTTGCCAACACCTTTTTGCCAAATCCAGGGTTGAGATAAACCTGGCCTGTCCCACTTTTTCCAACAGTTCACTAATTTGAGGCATGGGAAAAGCATTGAATTGCAATATGGCGTTCACTTTCCTGAAGTCCACACATAGCCACAATGACCCATCAGGCTTAGTCACCGCCACAATGGGGCTGCACCACGGACTTCGGGAGTCCTGAATGATGCCCCGTTCTGACATTTTAGTAATTTCTGTCTGAATAGCCTCATATCTATAGTGGGGAATCCTCCTCCATTTTTCTCTGACAATTTGTCCCCACAGGGGTATTACCCGATGAGTTTTCCCTCTAGTGCACCCCAGAACCTCACTAAAAACATCCTGAAACTCTGCCAAAGCCCTCAACTGTTGCTGTTGCAACAGTTGCTGAGGACTGAGTTGAACCCAGCTGGGACCATTATCCCTTCTGTGCTCTGCTTTGGGTCCACCCCCACATCCCGACCAAACTCCCCGTCCAGTGGAGAGGGATCAATCAACAGACCCTCCTACTCCCTCCATTCCTTAAGAAGATTAACATGGTATATTTGCCTCTCTTTCTTATGTCCTGGTTTACATACCTCGTAATCGATGGGGCCAACTTGCCAAACCACCTCAAAAGGCCCTTGCCAGTACCTTAGGAGTTTGTTCTCAGTATCTGGGAGTAACACCAAGACCTTATGGCCTACTTGAATGCTCCTGCCGTGAGTCTTTTTATCATAGGCACCCTTTTGAGTACTCTGTGCTACCCCCAAGTGCTCTCACAACAGCTCCACCGCCCTCTGCAAGCACTGCCTCAATTCTTGCACATACTCTACATGGTTCATGGCCTCCTGAGGTACTGCTTCCCAACCTTCCTCCATCATATCTAACAAGCCCCTTGGACAATGTCCATATACTAAATTGAATAGAGTAGGAAAGGTAACTAGTAGGATGGAGGTGCTAGACTTTAGGAAGGCTGACTTCAGCGAGCTTAGGCTTATAGTCAATGACACACTGCAGGCTAAGAGATTTGGCGAGATGGGAGCCCAGGAAGGGTGGCTGTGCCTTAAGGAAGCGATCCTTCGGGCACAGAGGGAGACAATCCCAATGCGGTGGAAAATGGGGAGAGGGGCCAAGAGTCTTCCTTGGCTAACCAGAGAAATCCAGAGCAGCCTAAGGGTAAAAAGGGGGGCATATTAGCAGTGGGAACAGGGAGAGATTACTAAAAAGGAGTATGCCTCCTCAGCTCGCAGTTGTAGGGAGGCAGTTAGAAAGGCCAAAGCTACCATGGAGCTGAGGATGGCATCACAAGTTAAGGATAACAAAAAATTGTTTTTCAGCTGTATAGGGAGTAAAAGGAAGGCCCAGGGTGGTATAGAACCACTACTGAATGGGCAAAAGCAATTGATGATAGACAGGGGGACAAGGCTGAATTCCTCAATGAGTTCTTTGCCTCAGTGTTCCTAAACAAGGGGCAAGACAAGTCTCACAATGGGATCATAGAGAGATAACAGCAAGGCACCAGACCACCAAGTGTTGACCCTGAGATAGTGCAGATTCACTTGGAAGGACTGGATGCATTTAAGTCAGCAGACCCAGATGAGCTCCATCTGAGGGTACTGAAGGCACTGGCTGATGTCATTGCACAGCCACTGGCAAGAATATTTGAGCACTCACGGCACACAGGCCAGGTCCCAGAGGACTGGAAAAGGGCCAACATGGTCCCTATTTTCAAGAATGGGAGGAAGGAGGATCCAAGCAACTACAGGCCAGTCGGTCTCACCTCCATCCTTGGTAAAGTCTTTGAAAAGATTATTAAGGTTCATATATGTGAGAGCCCAGCAGGAAAAATTATGCTGAGGGGAAACCAGCACGAGTTCGTACCAGGTAGATCATGCCTGACTAATCTATTCTGTTTTTATGAACAGGTTACAAAACACTTGGATGCAGGAGTAGGGGTAGATATCATTTACTTAGGCTTCAGAAAGGCCTTCGATACAGTATCCCCCCCACCACCCCCATACTGGGGAACAAATTAAAAGACTATGACTTGGATGATTACATAGTCCGGTGGGTAGCAAATTGGCTAGAGGGTCGTACCCAGAGAGTGGTGATGGACGGGTTGGTATCAACCTGGAAGGACGTGGGCAGTGGGGTCCCACAGGGCTTGGTCCTTGGACCGATACTCTTCAATGTCTTCATCAGTGATTTGGACAAGGGAGTGCAGTGTACTCTGTCCAAGATGGCAGATGATACAAAAGTGTGGGGAGAAGTGGACACACACCGGAGGGCAGAGAACAACTACAGGCAGACCTGGACAGGTTGGACAAATGTGCAGAAAACAACAGAATGTGATTTAACAAGGAGAAATGCAAAGTGCTGCACCTAGGGAGGAAAAGTGTCCAGCACACTTACTGCCTAGGAAATGACTTGCTCAGCAACACAGAAGCAGAAAGGGATCTCGGAGTCCTAGTGGACTCCAAGATGAACATGAGTCATCAGTGTGAGGAAGTAATCAGCAAAGCTAACTGCACTTTATCATGTATCAACAGATGCATGACAAACAGAACCAAGGAGGTGATACTTCCCCTCTATCAGGCACTGGTCAGACCGCAGTTGGAATACTGCATCCAGTTTTGGGCACCACACTTTAAGAGGGATATGGGTAACCTGGAGAGGGTCCAGAGAAGGGCCACTTGTATGGTTAAGGGCTTGCAGACCAAGCCCTACAAGGAGAGACTAGGGCACCTGGGCCTCTTCAGCCTCCACAAGAGAAGCTTGTGAGGCGACCTTGTGGCTACCTATAAATTCATCATGGGGGTGCAGAAGGGAATTGGCGAGGCTCTACTCACCAAGGCACCCCTGGGAATTACAAGAAAGAATGGCCATAAGCTAGCAGAGAGCAGATTTAGACTGGACATTAGGAGGAATTTCTTTACGGTTAGAGTGGCCAAAATCTGGAATGGACTCCAGAGGGAGGTGGTGCTCTCCCCTACCCTGGGGATCTTCAAGAGGTTAGATAGGCATCTGGCTGGGGTCATCTGAACCCAGCACTCTTTCCTGCCTATGCAGGGGGTTGGACTCAATGATCTATTGAGATCCCCTCCGACCCTAACAACTATGAATCTATGAATGGGCCATACCCCAAAGACGACTGTGAGGCTTCCTGTGTTGCAAACAACAGCAACAGAATCATCAGGTCCCATTTACGGGGCTCTGCTTGCACACACCGCTGCAGCCTACTTTTCAAGGTTCCATTAAATCTTTCCACTAACCTATTGGTTTGGGGGTGGTATAGTTGTACGTAGTTGTTTAATTTGTAATACCTTGCTCCGCAAAACCTGTGACATAAAATTAGACCGTTGGTCTGTGACGATTTCCTTGGGAATGCCTACCCAGGCAACCCATTTGAGAAGTTCTTCCGCCACCTGGGGCCCAGTGACAGTTTGCATACAGACTGCCTCGGGGAACCATGTCACATAATCTATGATAATCAACAGATACTGATGTCCTGCCAAACTTTTAGGGAGGGGACCCACCTCATCCAGCCCAATGCGGAAGAATGGATCTCTTATCATGGGCACAGGTTGTAAGTGTGCTTGAGCTGTCTTATGCGTGCTTACCCTCTGACATGCTGGGCAAGCCCGGCAGAAATTCTACCTGCTTGTACATCCTGGGCCAGAAGCACCATTTTCGGGCTTCTGTATTGTTATAACCCATATGTCTGCCCAAGGGGTTTTCATAAGGAAGGAAAAGGTTTTCATAAGTAAGGAAACTCTATATCGATATGGTATTAACAGTTGAGCTACCTCCTCCCCATCTTGGGGCCCTCTCTTTATCCTGTAAAGTAACCCTCTCCTGACCTCAAATCTGGGCAGGCTTGCATAGCGTCCTGGGTCCACCACTTCCTCTTCATTTTTTGCCAGCTCAGTCTCTTTGATAGCCTGGAACTCCTCCTCTATCTCTTGTGGGTTCCAGGATGACCTACTACAGGATAGCCATTCCACATCGAAGCCTTCCCCAAATGGATCATCTTCACTCCCTAACAGGCCAACTTTGCCTAGCCTGTCACCTCTTATGATGTTTAACACTTTGTAGGTTTCTCTCCAGTCCTGGCCTAAAATCAATCATTGGGTATGGTAAATCACAGGCCACTTCGACGGGCATTTCTCTAGTGGTCTCCAATACAGTGACCTGATAAACCCTCCAGGGGTAGTAAGTGCCCTGTCCGTGCATGCATGTCACCCAGATCAGGGTGGCCTTCCACACGTATTCACCAGGTGCTAGGGTCTCATGTATAAATGTGTGAGCACATTCGGTATCTAGGATGGCTTCAAACCTCTCACCTCTGACCCACAGCTCCAATACTGGATGCAGCAATGGGGCACCTTTAATCTCCTTCCCTATGCTACAGTCCATGGTCTCTACCCCTCCAAGATTCCCTGGGGCCTGGAGTGGTGCCCAAGTCTTTGAACGGGGAACGTACCACCTTAGATACTGCCTGCATCAAATCGGTGTAGTCTCAGGACATATGCCCTGCCTTCCCACATTGGAAGCTGTGGCAGGGCGGCCTAGGGGTGCCGTGACCTCCCCTAGCACCCCTACCTACCGTGCCAAATTGGGTCTCAAACGCACCCTCTATCTCGCCCACCACGTCTTGCTGATAAATATCATAAAAGGGAGGCTGCCTTCCTGCCCTCCTTGGCATGGTACCTTGCTGTACCGGGGCTCTGTCCAATGGTCCGCCTGCGCCCTCACGGGTGCCCCCTCGCTTCCCTCGCAGCCCTCGCTGCACCGGGGCCTGCCTCGATACCATCGCCCTCCCTGGGGCCTTGCCTCAATACTGTTGCCCTCCCTGGGGCCTTGCCTCGCGCTCCCGATATTGCCCACACTGGGCTTGCCTTTGCCTTTATGCAAATCGCCCCCAACCGTGGCCTGTGCCTCACGCTCTTACCCCCAACCGGGGCCGGTGCCTCGTGCTCCCCGCGCTCTCACCCCCAACCGGGGCCGGTGCCTCACGCTCCCCGTCCGCACTGGGGCTTTGCTCACACTTCCCGCAAATTGGGACTCAGGTGGTCTTGGCCTTACCTGGCCCCCCAGACCCGCTTCTTGGGTCTTACGCCCACTGGGCTTCTCACAATTGGGCTCAGGTGGCCTCAGCCTTACCTGGCCCCAGACCCGCCTTCTCGGGTCTTATGCCCCACTGGGGCTTCTTGCGTGCACCCACACTGAGCTCCTCCCGATGCTGCCCACACTGGGGCTGGGGTCGGGACACCCCAAAATGCAGCGCCACTCTCCAACGCTAGGAATCCCCCCCTCCACTGGGGAGCTCCTGTGAGGCCTCCTCCAACCCCTACAGCCTCGCCCTATCCTCTGGTCTTATACAACAACCACAAACAAAAACCTCACACTCCTGTGTTATAACATAAATTCCAAGCCGACTGGCTATCCATAGCTCCATTCATATCCCTACCAGGGTTTTCCTCCACCCAGTCTCATTGGGCAGCCACTGCTCAGACCATCAGGCTTCTCTGTTGTTCTGCTCTGCTTGCTCCAACAGAGCTCCAGCTTCTCAAGGGGAACTGACTCTGGCCTCAGCCTCGCTGTTTATATAAGCCAGGCCCTGCCCCCTTCTGGTCAGCTGACCAAACTGGTTGCCTTGGCAACCCATACCTGTGCTGCCCTGGTGAGTGGCAGCTGAGTCCATATTCCTGTTATCAGTAGCAGGCATCTTAGTGCCCTGCTACAGAAGCAGATCACCAAGTTGTTGTTGGGTCTCTGGTGGTCTCGGACCTCTTTACTCCCTGGTCTCATGGACTCTCGGGTCAAGTACACGGTGGACTTCATGTTCCAATGTGAAGGCCCTTCCCGTAGGGCACTGCTGAACTTCTCTGCCAACCTCAGCCAAAGATATCGAACCCAACTCTGAGTTTCCTCATCTAGGTCATTCAGAAACTGTTCTAGTAAGATCCGGTTGCAGATGTCATTCTTTGAACTTTCTGCCAGCTTCAACCATTTGGCTACCGGCTCAGCTAGACTTTGCAGCAGAGCCTGCGGCTCCTTTTCCACTCTCCATGTTGGCTCTGAATGCCTCCTGTAGGTCTCCGAGTTAATATCCAGCCAATAAAAGATTTCTCTCTTTACCTTATCATAATCTATGGCTTCATCTTGTGCCATAGCACCATAGGCTGCTGGAGCTTTTTCTATTAGTAATACTCCCAGCTGTCCAGCCCAGTGGGATTGCTGAAGCCCAGCCGCGAATGCCACTCACTTGAAAACTTTCCAAGAATACCTCTGGGTCATCATGCACTGACATCTTGGGTACTCTTAGTTCCACGGCATTCCTCTGCTGCTACGCTTGTTGTTGGATCCAACTTTCCTCCAGGGTAAGCTGATGAGCCAGCTGCTCTTCTTGTTACTGGAGGACTTGTCCCATCAAATGAAGCGTCTGCTGGATAGGGTCTGCTCTGGCTGCCACAACCATTGAGACCTCCGTATGTTCAGCTTCCCCTCGGCCGTCGTTAGACTTCCCGGCTAATGCACCACTTTGTCAGGATATTACTGTGTATGGACGTGGGCCTTTATGTTGCATTGACATTCACTGGCTTCCCTCTTCCAAGGCCAGTGCCAGTCAACTCAACTAGGTCAGTCTTCCTCTCTATTATCTCTCCTGCCACAACTTTGATGACCTAGTTAATGAGGGGAGGGGTGATGACTCCCCGACCCAGTGTTGGCCATCACTTACCTGGTGCCCAACCAGGTATACTCAATGAAACAAAACTTCTTGGCATAGGAAGTAAAATTATGGGCAACTTGCCATCCATCCGGTAGTGCTTCTCCCAGCTGCAGGGGACTCAGATGTAGCTTCTCACTTTCCTCGTTCCTTAATCAATAAATGCTTGATCACCGAAGCTGTGATCAAACTTTTCCTTTTTTTTGCCCTTCAGTAATTGATGCCACGCCAGCCTAATTGACCATGCACAGCAGCCAATTAACATAGGAGCGTCAGTTTCCCCTGGGTATGTGAGCTCCGAGCATTCAAGACCATGCAGGTCTCTTGCCCCATTCCTGGGGACTTCAGTTCTGGGCAGCAGACAGGCACTCACACTACCTGCCTGCCCCATCTCTCTCACTTACCGTCCCTCATTGTCCCATCTTCCAGGACCAGAAATAATCCTGGGCTAGTTAATGAGCCCAATCTGCTTCACCTGGCGAGGTGATAAAACGACACCAGGGGAAGTTGGGAGCTCCCACTGGAGCGTGGCCACACCACTGCGGTTAGGCAAACTCCCCTGCCCAGGGGTCTGCTCTAGGTATGTAACCTTGACCTTTTCACAGGCATAAAATGATATAAACTCCATTGGCTTCAGTGAGTCAGAATCTGGCCCAGAGTTCAACCAACTCTACAATCCTTGTGTGCCTATCAACAATGAACTTTGTCTGAATAATCAAGAACTGGGCCTTATAAACTGTAACATATGAACTATGAGACCTCTTCCCCTCCAATAGAAGGCAGCATGTGCAAAGTACGTGCAGAATAATAACAGAGAGAGAGAATAGCTGCTGAGGGACATGAGGGAGAGGGGCAAACCTATATAATCTCACTCTTGGATGTCATACTTATATCATCAATAGTATAGTCCATCTGTACTAGCAGGTTAGGTTCCCTCTGCTGTCCACTCAAGTGTTCTATGTAAAGGCAATAAGCATGTGCTCATAGAGCAGCTGTCAATGTTTCACATTTTATTTTTTTCAAAGATCAGTGTTGTAAAGGAGTTAGCATCCGTGATACTATCTTGCATCTGACTTATAACTGATGGAAAATTATTCTTTTCAAAAGATCTGAACTATTTTTGCGTTATACAACATATCGTAGAAACAGAACAAAGCCCCAGAACAATGTTGGACTAAAATAATCAGCAGTACCATAAAGAAAATCTAAGACAGAGCTGTCCAACCTCTTAGCAGCCCAGGGCTGCACCAACCAGGGCCACAGCCTTCTTGCCCAACCTGGCTGCAATCTCTTCCTGCACTGCATGTAGGCAGGCACCCCCCTCCCTTTCTTACACCACACAGGCAGTGAGTGGTCCTCCTCTCCCATCAACATCCTTGCCTGCAGACTCCTACAGCATACACTGAGCTGAACTGCTCTGCTCCTTGGAGTGGGGACAAGAAGAGGAAGTCAGAAAAGGGATGGGGAGCCTGGAGATCCAGGCTGCAGCAGCAGTCAGAGCAATAAGGAAGAGCCCCAGCCATACATTAACTCCTCACAGGCTTGCATGCAGCCAGGTGGACAGCCCTGATCTAAAACACAAATGTTTTTGCCAAAATTCATGATGCTAAATGCACAGAGAAAGGGATAAGGCAAGAAATAAAAAAAAGGAAAATGACTACAGTCTGGATAGCGGCAATGACTTCTAATATTGTGGAAGGATTTTTTGTTCATTCAAAAGATTATCTGAAGTCCCCTCCTCCCTTCAATACTTAAATTACAGAAGGATCTTGTCTTCCTTCCTGACTGAAAGTTTTCGTGAATACTGCTGGCACTGATTTAATAATTTCATCTTCTGTTATTATAGTGATGCATTGTCACTGCAAGAAAAAGTCTAGTACAATGTTCAGGTTCTGGATTTTTTTATTTTTCTTGAAATAACCAAAAAATTTCAAACGATATTTTGAATAATGTTTTCATTACATTGCTTCTTACTTGAAAGCAACAGAGCCCTTACTTCTCCAAAGAAAACTATACTATATCTCTGGCTAGCATGTCTTGTTTTGACCAAGTTTTCTTTATTTCCAAGTTGAATGATATAAAACCACTCAAAATCCTGAACAACTTTCCTGTGCTCATCAGCTACAGGGGATAAAGAGCTAAATTCATGGCTTGTTTGCGTCTGTGGGGGTTTTTTTGTTTTTTTTAAAAGGAACATAGAATTGTAACCCTGTCCCCCATCCCCTTCCCATTCCAGCAATCCAGTCTCCTGATTTATAGGTATAATATAACTGTGTTCATGTTGCAGGTTGGCCAAATAACAAATTCTACTGTTATGTTAAAGCCCTAAAAATGAAGTTTACAAAAAACATACGGTTTTAACTTTACATACTATGCGTACCTTCAGATATTAAGGGAGAGGGGAAAAAGGAAAGGCATTGTGGAATAATACAGGCAGGCAGCACTTACATAGTTCTTTACCGTCCAAATACTATGCAACTTTCATTAATGATGTACTAACACCTATCAGATAATCAGATTGCCTTTTGGTAGGAACTGTACAACCCTATGAAGTTAAAGTTACCATTCCGTAAAATTTATAAACTAGAAAATAATTAATGAATACTTATATCCACAATCTAACAAAAAATAGTTTTTTTCTTTGGCAATGTGGCAGAAACCCCATTATTTGAAATACAACATCAGGCTACAAAACACAGCCAGAAACAATCAAGCAATGACAGGGGGGCATGTGACATTAGATCTCTTCTAACTGTAACTTTTGTGAATTATGTTCATCACTTGCTTTACAATACATTTTTGAGGCTGTTCACATGTGTACTAGAAATGATAGCTCCTCTGTTGCTCAGATAATTCAGTGTTTAAATATGATAATGACCTACTCTGACAGCCTATGCCCATTTCACTGCTGTGTTTCTTATATCTGTATAAGCAGAACAAAAGCCAAAATCCAAACTACAAAAATGACAACAATTTGGACTCTAAAATTTGGAAATAGTTGTAGAAAAAAACTGAATTTAAGAGCTGTGCAGCTGCTATTGCAATCATTGAGGATCCAAATGTGTGTCACTTCTGCATAAATTAGGTTGATCTTCCCCCCGCCCTCCAATACCTAATATGCATTTTTGATTGTAGAAGGGTCTCTGAATACACTGAAAAACAAGGAAAGCCTTCTACAAGATGGCTCCAAATTCCTGTCATGTTCTGGGAAACATAGTTCAGGCCTTAGAAACTAATGTTTGTGCTTTTTTCCCCATCTGTAAAAGCTCTTTCTTTTGGGTATGTCTCAATTACAAGGAGCTTCTCCTACAAAGAAGTTACTGAAGGCAAGTGACAGTTCTCACTTTCAGACGCTGTCTGCTTAGACAAACATACATTAATATAAAGTACCTTTTTCAACATTTACTCCCTCATTTGATTGCCTTTATATAGTGTATGACTGGCCTCTTATGCTAAGGAGAAGACTTGTATCTCCTTATATAATCATCTCTCTTACTTTAATGTACTCCATGTCTCAAGACAGGTCAAGTGTGCTCATGTGCCTCCAGACAAAAGAAAAATGACTGGTTATCAAATAATAATTAATGCCATATAAAAGTCATATCCATGCCACATACAGCCAGGAAAATAACCAATATGTGCAGCATACAGTTTTGTACTTGCTGGAAACAGAAACATAGGTAGTCTTTCAAACCTAACGAATAACTCCAAAGCCAGGCAGGTATCTCCCAGACCTGCGAACAGAAATACTCCGAAATATCTGCAATAAACCTATGTAAACAACATAAGTTACTAGTTCCTCAAGAAGTAACTACTGTAGAGATGATAGAACAAAGACAACCTGTTCATCACCTAAAATAACTTCCATCTTTAAGCTCATGGATGTAGCAAGAGATCACTGCTGCCTGTTTTAAACTGTTAGTATTTGGGGCTGTAAACCAAATGTTCAGCCTTTAATACTGTGACAGTGTCTGTACCCACACAGTGGGACTGAACTCAAGAGTACAAGCTCTTCCACATCACTGCTAACAGCTGTGTGGCTTCTCTACTGTTAATGTGTAAAGAGGTACTAATATTCCTCTTAGATCCTTGTGTGGAACAACAGATTGTCATTAAAGATAGTGGAACAGCTAGGGAGAGCAGGATGGAGCTCTAATTAATTAAAATTTGCGACGTTCTCTGAAGTGCAAAACACTCTACAAAATATTCCAAACAGTAGGGTTTCCACCACTCCCTCGGCAAGACTGTTCTTTAGAGTAATAGATCTCACTGAGAAACTCTCACCTGACATATCTTATCTGCAGCACCTATAAGACTATCATCTCCTGGGGGGTTTTCTGCAAGTAATGTTTTACCTTTATTTTCACTTCTTGTGCAAACCCAAAAACATCAGAAGAACTTCCTATAACATCTATGTGAGTCTCATAAGGAATAACCAAGACCTGTGAGTATTGGGACTGCACCCTCTTGCATGCATGCTGATACACCTGCATTTCATGTTTCCTTCCATCAAGATGGAATCTTTCTTTTCGTAATTTGCTGTGAAGTTCTGCAGACAAGTCTTCAATTTTCTTTTTGGCTTTTTCTAACTTGCTAGGATCAGAACTAGCATTGACCTTTTCAAGATACAGTATCGTGATCTCACCGTCTGTAACCTCACGACTTACAACACTGTTTTTTGCTAGACTGTCCTCACGTAAAATGTGTTTCATGTAGTAGTATACATCAGTGTCAAGAACAACCTGGTTTTCTCCAACTGCATTATGGATAAAATTTTTCTTTGACTCCACGGATACTCCATGTTTCTGGGTCTTGCTGTTAGATCTTTGACTCGACTTACATTTTGCTTTCTTGTCTGTGTTTGAAAGGGAATTTGCTTTTAACAACAGATTGTCTTTTAATGATTGTATTGATGGGAATGAACCCTGAACAGAAATTTGCCCATTAGGCTGTAAAGGACTGAAACTTAAAGCTGTGATGTTCTTTTGAAGTTCTTGCACCAGATCTTCTAAAACATATTTATCTCCAAAACCAGACAAATCAAGGACACACGAGATACAGGAGAAGACCTACAAACATCAGAAGAAAAATAATCAATAAAAACACCACATCAATGAATATGCAGCAAGGACACTGTGATGGATAAACTTACATCTTCGCTGTAAAGAGATACTTTCAGAGGATAGTGTCTGGGCAGCCTCTTGTCTTCTAGTTGATGTTCACCTTTCTTGAGAACATTCTCTGTAACTGAAAGGGAAATTCAAACTCAGTTGTTTTGCAGTCAAAGGATGAAATTTTACTGGCAGTCTGATTCTTGGAATATTTCACAGGCCTTGGTCTCTTTTTCTTCCCCTCTCTCAGTGTTCTCCCTAGCCATTTCCTCATGTTCAGTATTCCTGCCTGATATTTTATGCATTACTCAAAATTGTTCAGAAGAGAGAGAGACAGCAGCCTGACTCCTTAGAACATTAATTGGCAGAGATTTACTCCCCAAGGCTCGACTATAAAAATCATATCTGTTATGTAGGGCATAGATTTATTCTTTTACCAGTCTTAAAAAAAACATACAACAATTGTGCAAGAAGCCTGTTCACATTTGTGCTTTTAATGAATAGGAGGAAATCCTAAAACTTGAGTTATTAAAATGAGGACATTAAATCCCTGCGTAGATGAAATCCCAGTAATAATAATTTATTGAAAATGTTATGTTTTATGGTTAATGTTCTAAACCTCATTCTTCTATTGCATGGTTATAATTACATCTTTTGAATATAAATACCTTTCTGATCTTCAAACGTTATATATGCAACTCCTTTTGTTGTTGTCGGATAGACTATGCCTTTCACATCTCCACCCCTATTCTTCGCCCGCTGGAAATGAATCATCAGTATGTCAGCCATGACATCATCTTTCAGAACGCCGTCTGGAATACCAGAGACTATAACTGTTCTCTCTGATTTAGAAGCATCTCCAGCAGCCTGTATACCAAGACAAGAGCATATGGCAAATGCAAGTAATGGCTTAGGCCTCTAGATGGTTCCTCATTATGAGAGGCTCCCCAGCCCTTCCTGCTATCCATTTCACCCCATTCCTCCTACATAACGACTTGCTACATACAAGTTCCCACAAGAAGAGGACTTCTGAATCGGCTTTTGATTCTCTCCAAAAAAATCATAGTACTTTCCACAAAACCGCAGGCTTACTTCTCATTTACACAAAGTTCTCTCTACCATTGTAAAGAGGACCATTTACCTCAAGTCAACAAGAGCATAATTTCCACCCACTTCAACACTCTTTGTCTTGCTAGGATAATATACATGGGAATCAAAAGTTTAAACTTAAGTTGCTCCTAAAATGAGGAGTACTTGGTGTGATATTAATAAAAATATTTGTGCTCTAGTTTTTCATTCTATTATTGACAGTTTGAACTGAATTAGAAAATACTTTTATTCTATTTATTGTTCAGTAGAAACAGAACTGACAGCAATTTTAGGGGACCAGATCCAACTTCATCAGAGTTCAGGAGGACCAGAATCCTTTTTTCCCATCTCCCTCTTCTGTCAGATCTGTAATTGTCAATCAAGGTGCTGCAAGATCCTTTTAAGGGTGATGCAGGGTGTGACACAATATAAGCACTGTTAGATGTTCAAACACCTACACAGGATTCACAAAGTTAAACCCAGAGATTTCCAACAGGAATCCACAATGTCAAAAAACATCCTAGCCTGTTGTAGTCCTTCTGATTTCTTTGCCATAGTTGCTCTACTACTTTTCCATAGTCAAAAAAGAGTGAAAGCTAAGAGCTGGCATGTTTCACAACATGCCTTGAGTCTGTTTTGGAGGAACAGCCTTGTACAGTTCTGGTCATCTCTGTTCTGATGTGAATCTAGTGTATATTTAGTTACTTTGCTTGGGACACCTCACAAACTCCCCATTCTGTAAACAGAAAATGCATGTCACAGGATTTTCTGTTACATTCTGGGCGCGTCTACACAAGACACTACATCTCTGTAGCAACACGCTATGGTGACGTAGCGCCAGCAGGCAAAAACCATGACACCACAAGTGTATCACACCCTTGGTATAGTGTTGCTACAGTCCTTCCAAAGGACTAAATGACAGTGCAGTAACAATAGTGCTGTAGGGGCAGGTGTAGACTCGCCCTCTGTTGAGAAAATCAGTCTCCTTCCATATTCATCACAGAAAAACAAATAGTAGTTTTTTACTGAAATACTGTAACAGAATTACTGGAAAGTGTTTATAGACTGACTGAGGTTTGCAACAGTTCATTGACTTGCAGAAGAAAATATAATCTCAGCAGGTATATATGGAGGCACTTGTGAAAACAATAGTCTCAATAATTTCTGAGTGTTTGCAAGCAAAGTCAGTTTTTCCTTAAATTCTTCATGCTGCTTGTCAGAGCCTTCTCCTGGATCTGCACTGCAGAAGGTAGCCCAGCTGGTACAGCAGCTAGAAAGCCTGCAAAGCGTGCTGCAGGAGGATAATTTTTCATTGATGTGGATTTCGAGCTATGTCTATTATTTCCAGTCTCCTTATTTCCAAAGGGAGTGAGGAGACAAATTCAATTAAACAGTACAGTGGTACACTCTACACATTTTAATTTGAGAAAACACAAAGCCTATTTTTTTTATCAAGCTTCTAATCTGAAGAGCTGGCAGCTTTTATATAAAGGCAATTTCCCCAGCATAAACAGATTTCTCTTTCCCCTCCAAATATGCATGACTCTGCATCATCCACGTATCGCACAGAGAATGGAGGTGGATCGTTCCCCCCTCAAAATGCTGTCCAAGTTTGCTGATGACACTAAGATGTGGGGCGAGGTGGATGCACTTGAACAGAGAGAGGCTGCAACTAGATTCAGACAGACTACAAAAGTGGGCAGATGAGAATAGGATGGGGTTCAACGTAGACAAATGCAGGGTGCTGCACCTTGGGAGAAAGAATCCACAGCATACATACAGCCTACCTCCAAGATGAACATGAGCAGCCAATGCCAGACCACAGCCAGCAGGGCCAGCCATACCTTGTCATGCATCCAAAGATGCATCTCAAGCTGGTCCAGAGAGGTGATACTCCCCCTCTATGCGACCTTGGTCAGGCCTCAGCTGGAGTACTGCG